>NW_024038458.1:0-36875 GCF_016077235.1 Cyprinodon tularosa | reverse complement strand
GTGATCCCTGATGTCTCTTCAGCTGGCACAGCTAAAGAGCCAAACTGGTCAAGAGCCACACTGTACAAGCGGAAGTTGAAGGAAGATCTCAAATCAATCGGATTGAAGATGCACAAAGTGGACAAGTTGCCTCTTTGTACAGTCTGTGGCCAACACCTACAGGGCCATAAAAAGTATAAGAAAAAGTAATTCTGCCCAATAAAGATGATATCATCATCTAAAGGTCTGGATCAGAGAGTGTATGAAAGTTCCGAACATTTTATCTCTGTTGTGGATGCGCTAGAGCACTGACTTTGGGCAATTAGTTTGCAGTATATTAGTATTTTAATGTATATAGTTTTTATTGTTTAATTTCAGACATGTTTAAAGTAGTAATTATGCTTAATCTTTGTAAATATTTCACAAACCGTTTTACTATTACATTTGTTTATGTTTATACTATTTCAAAAAAAATTACATTGTTCTTTATTGTAAATATTTCCTGACTTATTTAATAGTACGTTCCCTGTATTTATTTACATGCCTTTTATACTTGAAACATATTTTTTGATACTACTTAAAGCTGCTGCCCTGTATATTTCCCTTGTTGTTTGCACCAGTCTTTGATGTTTCGTTATGTTATATAATGTTCAAGCTCTTGTAAAGAGTGGAATTGTTTTGAAAACACCGTTTAATAAAGTCATTAATTGATAAAGGAACAGTTTCTGGAATATATGTATATATTTATACAAAACATAACACTTTAACATTGAAACAACAAAAATTCCTTTCATTTACAGTCTTTAACAGCAAGATAATGCAGAAGTTTGATTTGGATACCATCATTTTATTTATTGCTCTTATACTACAATTACATGTGAACGAGGCACATTCTTAGGAAATTGCATGAGGTATCATTTGGTAACTTATTAAATATGGAAGAGCAGAGTAACTAATGAAAGAATGCAAAAGTCTCTGTTGATGACAGTCCTGCTGACTATGATCCTCAGTCAAAAACAGAGACCAAACTGTTACAACAGGCAAATTTGAACCACAAGGAATTAAATAAACATTCAAATGTGTTTATATTTGTTTTAAAATACATAAATGTGTGCTTTCTCCACTGAATTAACAGATTAAAATGTCTCAGACAGGAATCCTCAAGGTTAGACCATTATTTTTCCAGGGTGAGTGAGAACTTTCATCACTGAGATGTAGATGCATGAAAGGATCAGCAGTCAAATCTGTGAAAACACAGAAACCTCAGTCAGTTAAACTATTAGTGGTAGTTTACAGCAAAACCTTTAGGATCTCAAAATCTGCCTCCAATCCTGCAAGTTGAAGACATTTCTCTCTTTCAATAGGCTACCTACAATACCCTTCATGATGAAGCAAATCTTTCTATTTAGAGAATTTCTACTTAAACAGGTGTAATAAAATCCCCTAGAATGGATAAAATTAACTATTTTAATAGGCTAAATATTTTATGATGTTCCTATAAAGCTTACCTACAACTTCAACTTACGCTATAATTCTGACCATCTTTAATTTAAATAACCCAAACAGCTCATAATTTCTGCTTTAGAACCTGCTGATCATCAAATACATCATTTTCCAGTTGATTCTCAGAAAGGATGGCAAGAAGTGATGCTTCAACATCCAACCAATCACTGATGGGTCACAAAGCTGAAGGGATTCTGTGGCAAAGAGTCCATTCATGATTCCTATATGCCTTGTAAAATACAGGCATAAAATCTACAAGGTAATCAGATAAGACTAAAAGGGGAATGCCTCCAATTACCTTGAATGGGAATGAAATTTCCCAGCCTTTTTGGCTGTCACTTTCTAAAAGTCTAAGGTCAACTACACAGTGCGCAGCTCCCTGTCACTGAGGAAAAAGCCATCAGTCTCAGTCAGCTAGGATTCTTTTGAAGGAAAAACAGCAGGTGGAAAGCTCTAGAAAGCTGGGCTTTTTCTACTTTGCAGAGTCTCAGAGGAGGGAGTCAGAAATCAAGTTTGGTACAGATTGGACAAAGCATCTACGAGATATTAGCCATCAAAAATGCAGATTTTGACAATCTCAGATGCTGCTGCGACTGTACCATGAGGACCTGGGACATCAAACTCACAGGCTCCACCCAGAGTGAGGCCTCAAACATCATATCCGAAATTTACCCCTGTACGACAATCTTGATCGTTTTGGCCTAAAATTGGTGGTAGGGTCCTATGACCGTACGAAGATACCCTGCTGGCAAAAATAAGAGAGTCTACTGTTAAAGCAGCATATTTAGAGGTTGCCTCATGGAAAATACAAGGACTCCAGTGTTGCACCTCGTTGGGCTATCCAAACTGTTGCATATGGGAGAATATTGGCCTAGTGTTTAGATGTGCTATCTGAGATACCCACAGGTGGCTCTCTGAGCAAGACCATTAACCCCACCTTTCTCACCAGGCGCCGAACACTGGCAGCCAACTGCTCCCCAAGGGGATGGGTTAAATGCAGAGAGGTAATTTATCCATTGTGCGATCAATAAAGTTCTATTTTCTACTATAGGTAGAGTTAGCAAATTTTACCCACTTGTTCCAGACTGTCATATGAGCGTGTGTTGGCCTTTTCGGGTCCAAAGCCCACACGGTTCTTGAGTTATACACTCTAAAAATTTCCAGTGTGTGAGTGGGTCCTTTGCAGTCATTTGCATGTGAAGTTTGTCACGGCAGGATACCCTATTAGAGACTCAAAATTCCCCTGGTCATGAGTTAAGAAAATATGGAAACGCTTCACGATCACGCGTGTCATCCTTGCGCAGGGGCCATGCTAATCTTCTCTGTATCGTATCCAATTTTGCATATGTCGCTAGCTAACTAACAACAAGCTGAGAAGAACAGGGCCTGATTTTTGGACCCCTCTTGGCTTTGAGAACACTGCAAAACGGTGCTGCCTGAACAGCCACTGCTTCTGACAGGTAAAATTAATTGTTGCCCACACTAAAATAAGTCTTTGCTGGTGGGGGGGACAGAGAACAATTTCCCCAGCACCTCTGCTCTTAGGTAGATGTCAGGCACTGAAATGTTATTTCTCTGCCACTGACTGGTCTCAGTTCATTAACCCAAACCCCGGTCTCAGTTAATGAATTGAGAATAATCAGTGACAGAATTGATTGACTTAAACTCAGTGGCTAGCACCATCACCCGGCAGATGTTGAAGAAGAGCCATAACCATTATTCACACTTCCGATATGGCAAATATTTCATTTTCGACAATTTTGTATTAGGGATAGCATATATTTTATATTGTTCACTCAAGTGCTATGACGGTCTGACAGGAAATTCAATCACCTCCAATAGTCTGTACTTCTTTGGACATAAACCAGGGGAGAGCGCGTACGCAGTCCCCCACTACCACAAATTATGCAGTCGAGATTCCCACATTTGGGGAATTCGCAAAGGTCAGCACAGCCGGGGTGCAATGGCCAAGCCTCACTCTGGGTGAACCTCCTTCATGATCAAGGTATCCCCCCCTGCCAGGTAAGTATGATGTGGAGCGGTCTAAGTCAAGCATCCCATTCATGGCAGCTGAATGCTGGTAAGCGGTGGCCAATGAAACCCCCCAACCTCCAGCACTTGTTAAGATCAGGCATGAGCTATTGTGTCCTTTATAAGAGGAGAAGGAGCCCAAAAGCATCATCATTTCAGATCAAAGGCACCTATTTTGATATGAGTGAGCCACCCTAGTTTGTTGGAGATGCTTATTCTTCCAATTGACACAGAGCTGACGGGATCCGTGGCAAAGAGTCCATTCATGATTCCTATATGCCTTGTAAAATACAGGCATAAAATTTACAAGGTAATCAGATAAGACTAAAAGGGGAATGCCTCCAATTACCTTGAATGGGAATGAAATTTCCCAGCCTTTTTGGCTGTCACTTTCTAAAAGTCTAAGGTCAACTACACAGTGCGCAGCTCCCTGTCACTGAGGAAAAAGCCATCAGTCTCAGTCAGCTAGGATTCTTTTGAAGGAAAAACAGCAGGTGGAAAGCTCTAGAAAGCTGGGCTTTTTCTACTTTGCAGAGTCTCAGAGGAGGGAGTCAGAAATCAAGTTTGGTACAGATTGGACAAAGCATCTACGAGATATTAGCCATCAAAAATGCAGATTTTGACAATCTCAGATGCTGCTGCGACTGTACCATGAGGACCTGGGACATCAAACTCACAGGCTCCACCCAGAGTGAGGCCTCAAACATCATATCCGAAATTTACCCCTGTACGACAATCTTGATCGTTTTGGCCTAAAATTGGTGGTAGGGTCCTATGACCGTACGAAGATACCCTGCTGGCAAAAATAAGAGAGTCTACTGTTAAAGCAGCATATTTAGAGGTTGCCTCATGGAAAATACAAGGACTCCAGTGTTGCACCTCGTTGGGCTATCCAAACTGTTGCATATGGGAGAATATTGGCCTAGTGTTTAGATGTGCTATCTGAGATACCCACAGGTGGCTCTCTGAGCAAGACCATTAACCCCACCTTTCTCACCAGGCGCCGAACACTGGCAGCCAACTGCTCCCCAAGGGGATGGGTTAAATGCAGAGAGGTAATTTATCCATTGTGCGATCAATAAAGTTCTATTTTCTACTATAGGTAGAGTTAGCAAATTTTACCCACTTGTTCCAGACTGTCATATGAGCGTGTGTTGGCCTTTTCGGGTCCAAAGCCCACACGGTTCTTGAGTTATACACTCTAAAAATTTCCAGTGTGTGAGTGGGTCCTTTGCAGTCATTTGCATGTGAAGTTTGTCACGGCAGGATACCCTATTAGAGACTCAAAATTCCCCTGGTCATGAGTTAAGAAAATATGGAAACGCTTCACGATCACGCGTGTCATCCTTGCGCCTACGGGGAGCAGATGCTCTCGGTTCCAATGTTCCAATCTGGTTCTAAAATGAGAACCAATCAGAGCGCCCGGTCTCCATATCAACCAATCAGGTGCCGGAGTGTTCGTCAGGCTTCGTCAAATCAGAGGCTTCCTCTGGTTCCGAAATCCAAATCAGACCTGTGTCGCGCCAATCAGATGGCTTCGGTAGTTCCAATCTGAGAAGGCCCTTTGGCTGCGCTCGTTCTTTATCGGAAGCTGGTTTGTTTTTAGCTTGTTATCAGCAGCAGCGGTAACTAATAAAAGCTGTCCGCTGACTGTGCATGGTAATAAGGATCCGATCGGTAAATTGACCTGATCGCAGGGCATGAATTATAAAAGAAATGATGGGGTTGTAATTCCAAATCATTTTAAATGATGTTTTAAGAGTGAGATTTTATAAATTTAGTTATAAATAAAGGTATAAATTTAGGTATAATTAAACATTTCTGTAATCAGAGTAGTTTAACAGCATTGTACCTTTTACTTTCAGTGAAGTTAAAATAAAATGAAATTGTACTCCTGTTGTTTAGATTAGAATAGATTAGAATAGAATAGAAAAGAAAATCCTGTTATTGTCCAATGGGAAAATTCTGGTGTTTACAGCAGAAAAAAAAAACATTATTTACCTTCAGTGAAGTTAAATAATATGAAATTGTACTCCTGTTATTTAGAATAGAATAGAATAGAAAAGAAAATCCTGTTATTGTCCAATGTGGAAATTCTGGTGTTTACAGCAGAAAAAAACATTATTTAAAAAAGGAGTGTGTAAAATAACATAATAGTGAAGTTTAAAAAAAAATAAAATTAAATCATGTACTGTAAAGTGTTTTAATGATATCAAACTGTGCACCTGGAGAATAAATAACCAATATCCAGCTATGGGCATTTTTACAGTATTAGATATTTGAAAATAGCAGCATCATCAGAGAAGTGCAAAATGACAGCAGCATGTTATTTAACTGACTGAAGGTAGAAACTGTGAAAAAGGAGGTTGTTAGGAACAGTGATGGTCGTATAGTTTTATAGCGGCCTAGTTCAAATGCTTCTGTACTCTACCCACCTCTGGTTAAATAAAATCTTATCCCTATAGTTTCTGTCACAAAGTTTGATTTTGTTGCTGATCAGTTTTCCTGTCTTTTTTTTCTCCAGATTAACATTGTTCAACAGTTTAAATGGCTGTAAGTAAATCTTTATTGCTATGATGCTCTGAGAACTGAAATGACTGCTGTATTAATGCATCTATAATTCTATTTCCCATATTGTGAATGTTTGAATGTAATATTTTTAGTCAGAGCATCCTAAATTCAGGAGGTTCCCCAGCGGGAGCCTCATCCAGAAGGCCACCACTGCTACCCTGGCTCTGGGGTCCCAGAACGCAGCCCAGAGGGGGGCCCTGAGGGACAAAAACCCGCCGAGGAGGTGAAGGTGGAGGCACAGGCCCGTGTCGTCCAAGAGGGTGGGGACGTCCTCAACGCCACCCTCGTCCTCAGCTGGTGGACACTGCAGTTCGGCAAGTATGTATTTAATTCACTTTTTAATTTATCTGTTTTCCCTTTGGGATGATTAAAGTAGTTATGATTTGAATGGAGGTACGCCGGACAAACGTTCCACTGGCTGCTGGAGAACAACGTGGGCTACGCCGTCCTCCTGGTGGACTCCCACAAGAAGGAGCGTGAGAGGACAGGGTCTCAGTCCCCCCTCATGGCCAACAAGGTAGCATTTAATCTGTCCTTCAGGGCATTCTGGTTCTCCTCAGTTCTAAACCTATCCTTCGTACTTGTAGGACGGCCTCCTGCGCTACGCCTCCTCATACCCCGAGTTTGCCGATGCGGTAAAATTCCACCGGGCGTTTGAGGAGGCGAAGGAAAAGTCCCGCCAACCTGGCCAGGAGGGCCAGGCCCTTGTTGGCTTTGGGGACTTTAAATATGAGACCCTGGAGAGCATCTACAGCTCTAAGGATCCTCAGAAGATCCGGTATGAGAGAACGATAGAAACTGTGTGTGCTTTGCCTCTGCTGGGATGTCAGAATCTGTTGACTCTTTGTCTCACCCGCTCAGGTTTGTCAACTATCTGCGCCGGACGTCAGCCGTTCCTGGTTCCCAAAAGGAAAAGGCCATGGAGTACGTCCGGCGCAGAGACAAGGAGAGGGTCTCCTCCACCACCGCGGCAGCCTCCACCACCGCGGCAGCCTCCACCACCACAGCAGTGTCTGTCTTCTCCACCAAGGGACTAGCGTTGGCAGGGAAGCGGTCAGCCAAGACTGCTGCACAGTCTGTTTTTTTTTATTTTTATTAGTTATATTTTATTACTATTATTAATATTTAATAATATATTATTAAAAATTCAGAGATTGTTAAAGTTCATCAGTGCTGCTTCTAAGGTGTCTTTGTGATTTCAGGTTCGCTGCCTTCGTGTCGTCACGCAGGCCTCTGTATGGGTTGGAGATGCAGGCTGCACTGAAGAGGGTAGCCTACTCACCTAAGCCTGTATTTCCAGGTGGGATGAAATTCCAAAGAGATGCAGCGTGACTCTCTTCTTTGGTTTAATGTTTACGATTTCATCTCCAGCCCGCAGCAGAGCCTCTAGACCAGCTCCTTCCACACAGACATCTGTGGAGCCTACCGATGAGGAGCTGGTCCAGGCTGCTGGCGACATGGAGGAATGTAAGTAACGAGCATCTAATTTATCAGACTTTTGTTTACAAAAAAGTTATGACTGATGCTGATAGTTTTCTCCCATTTTATTTCACAAATGATAAAATAAACCAGATGAACCTGAAGTGAAACAGTAAGTTGGAGTCAATAAATAATTTGCTTTTGGCTGTTAGCTGTAGCTCACTCATCACTAACTGCTGCTTTTCACCCGTAGATTCCTCATCATGGCACCCGTTTCTTCTTCTTCTTGTTTTCACCCAATCACACTCCTTCCCTGTCTTTATCCTTTGTAGCCATTAATCATTACTAGCATCCTGCTGCTGCTTCTGCAGCTTCTTTTTGTGCTTACTGTGGGAGCTGCAGATGGAACTTGTGTTTTACTAAGACGTGTGTTTTGTTCAACATCGAATGAACAGGCGGGTCCTTCCACCGCCTCTCTACCTCAGAGGGTGTCCCCTGCTGGACAGGGGGAACCCACTGACGAGGAGCTGCTGGAGGCCACGCAGGAGCAGGGAGAACCTCTGCAGCCGCAGGATCCTCCAGAGCCACCCTCCACGCAGGAGACCCCGTCCAGATGAGACCCTGTACCCCCTGCTGCTGAGGTTTGCTGACCGAGACTTTATACTTCAAGCATTCTGGCACCAG
The DNA here is from genome assembly GCF_016077235.1 of Cyprinodon tularosa. NCBI lineage: Eukaryota > Metazoa > Chordata > Actinopteri > Cyprinodontiformes > Cyprinodontidae > Cyprinodon > Cyprinodon tularosa. The sequence goes on along the minus strand of NW_024038458.1, from coordinate 28,688 downwards.
TAGGAGCCTCGTTTGCAAGTTAAATTGCTTTCTTCTTTCTGCAGACGCTGCCTCAGTCCTGGAGGGCAGCGCTTACAGCAGAGCAGCAGGAGTGGATAAGCCGGACGCTGTTTGTCAGGGACCACATGGGGAGGCCTCGCCTCACCACAGAACTCAACCTGTGCACAACACTTTGCAGGAGGAGGAAATTGGCGGAGGCTGGGGAGGGGCCACCGAGTCAAAACAAGGTGTACCTCTGCAGCAAGTGCGGGCAGCCAAAAAGACTGGACACCGGACACACCAGGGTGGGCTGTGTTTCTTACTGCGCCACAATTGGGGGTAAGAGCGTGGAGGAGTGGAAAAAAGAGTTCAAAAAATAATTTTTTCAAAAGCCCCCCCCCCCCCCCCCCCCCCCCCAAAAAAAAAAAAGACATTTAATATCACATGTAAATAGTTTGTAGTTCATTTTATAGTGTTTCTTGTTATTGTGTTCCTTTGCAGGTTTTATTCTTAAATTGTTCATATCCATTGTTTATCTATAGCTCCAGTTCAAAACAACTTGTTTCATGGAGGAAACTCAATTCAGTCCGATTACAGGCAGGTGATACTCATCACCACTCAGTCACCATCAAACCAGAGGTTCTTCCATCAGCCTATTTTGGTAATGCTTGGTTACTGCAGCGACAAGTGGCTGTGGGCATCTAACTTCAGGACTCATCAGGCCTGCTGCAAAACAGAGCAGGTAAAGCAAAACAGAACACTCCTGCACTTTATTCTATTTCATTTCATGGCTGTTTGTGTATTTAATGGCTATCTTTGGGATGCAAAATCAGTGGTGTTGTAAATAACTTGAAAGCACTGCTGCAGCTTTGTGTAATGCATGTGTTATGAACACTCCTGCACTTTATTCTTTTTCATTTCATGGCTGCTTGTTTATTTAATGGCTATCTTTGGGATGCAAAATCAGTGGTGTTTTAAATAACTTGAAAGCACTGCTGCAGCTTTGTGTAATGCATGTGTTATGAATACTCCTGCACTTTGTTCTGTTTCATTTCATGGCTGTCTTTTGGATGCTAAGTGCTGTTGTGAATTACTGCTGCCAGTTTGTTTAATAAACGTCTTCTTTCTATGTATTTCACCACATCTATGCTTTATTTTAAAATATATTTTTAATCAGCAAAAGACTGGAAAGTGATGGTTTGCCTTTATCAGATGGACAGAGGAGCGTTTGTGCATCACTTTTGGCTCCTTTGCCGCCCCCTGGTGGCGGGTAAGGGGAAGAACGGGATGCGAACGTCCCTCTCCCCCTCCCCTCTGCACAGAGAAGAACGACCTGTAGCCTTTTCTTCTCTTTCCTTTCTTTCTTCTTGTTTAATGGCGGTTGACAAGCAACTTATTGGTGTGCATTACCGCCACCTACTGGTAAGGAGCGTGGATCACGACGCAACTTAAAAAAAAAAAAAAAAAAAAAAAAAAAAAACTAAATCCTTTCTATCAGTTTAGTTTTCTTAAGAAATCTTAATAAATGACGTAAATATTCAGAAGAGGAGCAATATCCCAACATATCTGATATTTTTAATTGTAGCTTATTCTTTAGAAGTCGATATTCTAATTTCCTTCTCTCCTCAGAGTACTTTGGACAAAACAACAAAACATGTTCTACGGTCTCTTCTTGAAAACAAAATTCACAATTTCCTGATGGATGTCTTCCCATTATAAATAATGTACTGTTTAAGCCTGTATGACCAAAATGTAACCTGGATATGATATGATCTTCTTTTCTACTTCTTCCTGTTCCCCTCATTACCCCAACTTTCCTTTGAATGCTATAAAGCCATCTACCAGTCCTTTCCTCCTCCCACTGCTTCTGCCATCTTTCCTTAACCTTTTGTTTTATAATAGATTTTATCTCCTCTTTACTAAATGGAATCAGTATCTCAATGCAACTGTTTTTTGAAGCTTGTTTTGCATATCTGTCTGCCAATTCATTACCTATTACTCCTATATGAGATGGAACCCATGTAAAAATTACAATTAATCCCATGGTCTGAATTCTATAAAGTATTAACTGAATCTCCAATAGAAGGTCTGGTCTACTATTGGAATGATTATTTTTAATTAAATATAATGATGAGCTTAAATCAGAGCAAATTAAACTTCTTAAAGGACGAACATCTTCAATCCAACTCAAAGCCAAAATAATTCCCATCATTTCCCCTGTAAACACTGATACGTCATCAGAAATCCTCTTACATTTTTTAATATTAAATTCTGGGACGATAAATGACACCCCATTGTTGTTACTTAGGCTTTTAGATGCATCTGTATAAACTTGAACAAAACCAAAATATTTATTTTCTATATATGATTGGACTGAGCAAGATTCTAAAAAATTTCCTTTTTCCCTCTGCTTCAACAATGATAAATCCACTATGATTTCATTAAATAGAGATGGATGCCACTGAAATGTTATTCTCTGCCACTGACTGGTCTCAGTTCATTAACCCAAACCCCGGTCTCAGTTAATGAATTGAGAATAATCAGTGACAGAATTAATTGACTTAAACTCAGTGGCTAGCACCATCACCCGGCAGATGTTGAAGAAGATCCATAACCATTATTCACACTTCCGATATGGCAAATATTTCATTTTTGACAATTTTGTATTAGGGATAGCATATATTTTATATTGTTCACTCAAGTGCTATGACGGTCTGACAGGAAATTCAATCACCTCCAATAGTCTGTACTTCTTTGGACATAAACCAGGGGAGAGCGCGTACGCAGTCCCCCACTACCACAAATTATGCAGTCGAGATTCCCACATTTGGGGAATTCGCAAAGGTCAGCACAGCCGGGGTGCAATGGCCAAGCCTCACTCTGGGTGAACCTCCTTCATGATCAAGGTATCCCCCCTGCCAGGTAAGTATGATGTGGAGCGGTCTAAGTCAAGCATCCCATTCATGGCAGCTGAATGCTGGTAAGCGGTGGCCAATGAAACCCCCCAACCTCCAGCACTTGTTAAGATCAGGCATGAGCTATTGTGTCCTTTATAAGAGGAGGCGGAGCCCAAAAGCATCATCTGTTCAGATCAAAGGCACCTATTTTGATATGAGTGAGCCACCCTAGTTTGTTGGAGATGCTTATTCTTCCAATTGACACAGAGCTGACGGGATCCGTGGCAAAGAGTCCATTCATGATTCCTATATACCTTGTAAAATACAGGCATAAAATCTACAAGGTAATCAGATAAGACTAAAAGGGGAATGCCTCCAATTACCTTGAATGGGAATGAAATTTTCCAGCCTTTTTGGCTGTCACTTTCTAAAAGTCTAAGGTCAACTACACAGTGCGCAGCTCCCTGTCACTGAGGAAAAAGCCATCAGTCTCAGTCAGCTATGATTCTTTTGAAGGAAAAACAGCCAGTGGAAAGCTCTAGAAAGCTGGGCTTTTTCTACTTTAGAGAGTATCAGAGGAGGGAGTCAGAAATCAAGTTTGGTACAGATTGGACAAAGCATCTATGAGATATTAGCCATCAAAAATGCAGATTTTGACAATCTCAGACGCTGCTGCGACTGTACCATGAGGACCTGGGACATCAAACTCACAGGCTCCACTCAGACTGAGGCCTCAAACATCATATCCGAAATTCACCCCTGTACGACAATCTTGATCGTTTTGGCCTAAAATTGGTGGTAGGGTCCTATGACCGTACGAAGATACCCTGCTGGCAAAAATAAGAGAGTCTACTGTTAAAGCAGCATATTTAGAGGTTGCCTCATGGAAAATACAAGGACTCCAGTGTTGCACCTCGTTGGGCTATCCAAACTGTTGCATATGGGGGAATATTGGCCTAGTGTTTAGATGTGCTATCTGAGATACCCACAGGTGGCTCTCTGAGCAAGACCATTAACCCCACCTTTCTCACCAGGCGCCGAACACTGGCAGCCAACTGCTCCCCAAGGGGATGGGTTAAATGCAGAGAGGTAATTTATCCATTGTGCGATCAATAAAGTTCTATTTTCTACTATAGGTAGAGTTAGCAAATTTTACCCACTTGTTCCAGACTGTCATATGAGCGTGTGTTGGCCTTTTCGGGTCCAAAGCCCACACGGTTCTTGAGTTATACACTCTAAAATTTTCCAGTGTGTGAGTGGGTCCTTTGCAGTCATTTGCATGTGAAGTTTGTCACGGCAGGATACCCTATTAGAGACTCAAAATTCCCCTGGTCATGAGTTAAGAAAATATGGAAACGCTTCACGATCACGCGTGTCATCCTTGTTCAGGGGCCATGCTAATCTTCTCTGTATCGTATCCAATTTTGCATATGTCGTTAGCTAACTAACCACAAGCTGAGAAGAACAGGGCCTGATTTTTGGACCCCTCTTGGCTTTTAGAACACTGCAAAACGGTGCTGCCTGAACAGCCACTGCTTCTGACAGGTAAAATTAATTGTTGCCCACACTAAAATAAGTCTTTGCTGGTGGGGGGGACAGAGAACAATTTCCCCAGCACCTCTGCTCTTAGGTAGATGTCAGGCACTGAAATGTTATTTCTCTGCCACTGACTGGTCTCAGTTCATTAACCCAAACCCCGGTCTCAGTTAATGAATTGAGAATAATCAGTGACAGAATTGATTGACTTAAACTCAGTGGCTAGCACCATCACCCGGCAGATGTTGAAGAAGAGCCATAACCATTATTCACACTTCCGATATGGCAAATATTTCATTTTCGACAATTTTGTATTAGGGATAGCATATATTTTATATTGTTCACTCAAGTGCTATGACGGTCTGACAGGAAATTCAATCACCTCCAATAGTCTGTACTTCTTTGGACATAAACCAGGGGAGAGCGCGTACGCAGTCCCCCACTACCACAAATTATGCAGTCGAGATTCCCACATTTGGGGAATTCGCAAAGGTCAGCACAGCCGGGGTGCAATGGCCAAGCCTCACTCTGGGTGAACCTCCTTCATGATCAAGGTATCCCCCCTGCCAGGTAAGTATGATGTGGAGCGGTCTAAGTCAAGCACTTGTTCCAGACTGTCATATGAGCGTGTGTTGGCCTTTTCGGGTCCAAAGCCCACACAGTTCTTGAGTTATACTGTGGTGGCTTTCAATGGTAGAATGTCAAAAATCAGGACACCTTCAGTCGATCATCTGATTGCCCCAGCAGAAGAAGCATTTATTTCAAAGATCAAATTGACATGCTGTCCACTTATCGAGCAGTCCCCCACTACCACAAATTATGCAGTCGAGATTCCCACATTTGGGGAATTCGCAAAGGTCAGCACAGCCGGGGTGCAATGGCCAAGCCTCACTCTGGGTGAACCTCCTTCATGATCAAGGTATCCCCCCTGCCAGGTAAGTATGATGTGGAGCGGTCTAAGTCAAGCACTTGTTCCAGACTGTCATATGAGCGTGTGTTGGCCTTTTCGGGTCCAAAGCCCACACAGTTCTTGAGTTATACTGTGGTGGCTTTCAATGGTAGAATGTCAAAAATCAGGACACCTTCAGTCGATCATCTGATTGCCCCAGGAGAAGAAGCATTTATTTCAAAGATCAAATTGACATGCTGTCCACTTATCGAGCGCTGAACATTTCAACAGAACACGTCTGGCTTTTCTCAACTCTCATTCAAATCTGGGCCTTTATATAGTTTCAACATTGCACTGTGTGGATGTATGTGCACGACTGGATGCTCTGAAGAATTTCCTGGAAGTTCTTGGCCTGTGACCCGATTGCGTGCGAGTGGGCCTTAAAGACCCTGTTTTCGACAAGACTTGTACTTGACTTCCAGCCTGTGAACACACTGTTATTGCCAAGATGTGTACGTGGCTTCCAGCCTGTGAACACCTTGTTATTGCCAAAATATGTACGTGACTTCCAGCCTGCTTGCTCTGTGTTATCAATTATTGTGAGCTTAAGGTCACAATAACCTAAGGCAACACAATTTGCTTCTACATTCCCTCCTGTAGTTCATTGAAAACGAAGTACTAATGAGATTTTGCATAGTGATGGAAATATTACGCAACTAAGTGCACTTACGTGTATGTGAAGTTTAAATGAAACGGTATCTAAGTGTTACCGACGCAACCCAGTATGGATGCAAGTTGCGAAAAAAACAAATTAAATGAAAATTAAAGTGTCATGATTAATAACAAAACCAAAGTGAATAACGAAACAAAGTGAATATTACTGAACCTTCAAAGAAAGATCATCATTTTCCACATGGCCATGATTTGATTAGTATGGGATCGAAAACCCCTTTTTCGTCCTGTGGGTATCTTTCTCTTTCATTTCATACTCATGTAAGAGCAAACTATCCCATCGACCCATGCTTCCCCCAAACATCCATCCTTCCTCCGGCGTCGGCCGTAGCACAAATCGCATCCTGACCATGTTACTCACGATGATCTGTGAAACCAACACTGTTTGAACCCTTCGACCCAATCTGGATATTACTTAATATGTGAAAGATAACTATTCAAAACATTTCAAATAACTCGAACTTAGTTATAGTGTATCGTAGTATATAAGGCTAGGTAAATGAAAGGAAAAAAGAAAAAAATAAGAAAAAAAAGAAAAAGTAAGTCAGTCAGTCAGTAGTCTCAGTCCCCAGTCCTCTAAACAGCCGCCCATGTATAGCTTACCATGTAAAATAATAAGACAGTAATACAGATTATAATGTAGAATATTAATGGCATAATATAGAGTATAATGCAGGATAATGGAACGTTACATCATCAAGATTATTTTACTGAATACAAAATGATTTATGCTGGTAATTTCTTCTTATCTTTGAAAAATCAAAAATATAGTTCTTTCACTTCAGGGGCTTGTCCCTGGCCTTCAAAGCATGAACACAGGAGCATGTGTTCACGCCTTCAGCATTCTTGCAGCGGCTGTTGGATGGTTCATAGTTGGGCAGTCCCTGGTCCTGGGTCGGTCGTCATCCATTTGTAAACCGTCATCGTTATCCATCTCATCATAATAGGCAAGATGCAACACACAAGCAGAAAAAACACAATTGTCACAATCACCCCAGTCTTAACTGCAAGTGTTCCCCATTCTCCTAAAATTTGCTCCAGGCTCTTTAAGGACAAACCACTATGGCCAGCATTTTGTTGCATTTCTATTTTTAGCTTGTTTAGTTTAGTCAATACTGTGTGAAAGGTTCCTGTTGGTGCAGTATTCAAAGGTATGTAAGTACAGCATTCGGTACCAATAAGATGACAAACTCCTCCCATTTTGGCTAAAATATAATCTAAAGCTTGTCTATTTTAAATTGCCATTCTACTGGTCTCATGTAATTGGTCACCTATTGCCATAAATCCTTTCACTGTGAAGTTAACCATTCTTTGTTGATTATAGTAAACATAGTTAATCCATTCAACGTTTTTATTAATTGCAACCCAAGGCACAATGGATTCTAGTCCTGCAAGGACCTCCTGTCGTGCTTTGAATTCATTTGGGATACCTCTAAGCTGTCCAGTTAAATCCAAATAAACCTCTTCATTAAGTCCGTAATTCTGTATGCTTCTGCGAGATCTTGTTTTGTTGCTCTCTAACCCAATAAAGTCTTTAACTCCTTCATACACTAGGGTAATGGGTACCTTCATTCTAACTAAGGCACAGAGTCCAACCCACTTAAGGGGTAAGGTGTTTACCAGAATATCTTAACCGCACATCCAGTAACTGTCTGCTACTGGGTATGTTTGATCTCCTAAGAAAAACAAAGTTGGGATCGTCATAGTTATATTTTCACATTGTTGTTCCGCAAAGTCAAAGTTTTCATACCATATGGGTTTTTCTACAAAAACAGGAGTTACATTTGCATGTTTAAACCATGACACCACCCATGTTGTATTGCATTTCACTGTAGTATTACCTACACTGATTCCTCCATTGTCTGCAAAAACCTCCACTGGCGAAACATTCGTATTCTGCACTATAATCAATTTCATAATTAGTAGGTGGGGTACCTTGTGTGGTGCTGAGGTTAAATTCAGCACACAAAGACTCAAATCTGTGTCCCTCCCAGTTTTCCAAGTATTGATGAGAATTTTGTGAACCATACAATAGTCTGCAACTTATCCCGCACATAGGTAATTTAAAGAATGACACAACATCATTTCCGGGAGTAAACTCACCTTTTTGACATTTACTTCTTTGCACCTCTGCACATTCTACAGAATTGTATTTTTCTGGAATAACAATCTGGGCTCCTCCAGGAGCACCGGAACAGATTAAACAATCATTTGCTGTTAATTCTTTAGCCGTATACCATAACCAATTATACCATGTATTCTGAACTGCCCTTTGCCATAGAGCATCACCTCTTGGTCTAAACCCATACCATCTAATGTCATGCAATCTATTCACAGATCTTGGGGTAGCAATATTTGTATGGCGTGCATTATAAAATGTATCAAGGTCTCCCTGATAATCGCGACAGCCCTGATTTTCAGAACAACCAAACTTGTTTGGTCGATCAACCTTTCTGGTTGTTCCTTCTTCTACAGGTGGCAGTGTCACCACTACAGTCTCCTCTTTTAATGGTAATTGGTCGTCTACATTATTTGGTTGGTTATTATTTTGGGATGTTTTGGCATCGTCTTCTTCCTGTTTGACATCATCTGCTGAGATGCGTGTTGATTGATGACCTACTTCTATATTTGTCATGATGGGTTCACTAAAAGCGACCCAAGAATGCAGAACACCACTGACGGACACAGGGTTGAAAGTTTAACAAGTTTATTTGCACAAGCATACAGAATGTACTGGTTCAGGTTCGGGGCCTGGATACTGGTTCACCGGAGTCTGCGTGAGAGACAGTTCAGTTAGCGTTGCCAAAAGAGGTTTGATTTCCAGAAGCTTACTGATTGTACCTTGAGGGTTCTTGAGGTTTAGCTTTGGGGGAGTCTCTGTTGGATCTGGAGAGGAGTTCATCAGCAGAGTCCGCTAGCTGCTTCAGCTTTCACTTCTAGAAATGCACAGACCTTGGCTTTGGGTTTTCCAGCTCTTAGCCCTGAGCTGCTTGGAGGTTCTCTAAGGTTCTTCAGGTTTGGCTCAGAGGGTCGGCTCAGCAGGTTAGCTCTTCCTGAGCTTCTCGGAGGAGACACTGTTTTCCTGGAAGACAGAGACAATGGTTAGAATCCAGGCTGGATTCAAAGTAATAAAGTTTCACTGAGGATCTAGGCTTAAGCGCTGACCAACTGGAACAACACTGCGGCGTTGAGGCAAGGTCTGAAGACAGCTTAAGTAGTGGATGCTATGATGGTCTTGATGAGCTGCAGCTGTGCAGGAGGCTCCCTCAGAGGATCCACGGCGGACTCTGTTGGAGAAAGGTGGAATTTGTCCAGCTCCCAACAATATTATCATTAGCATTCCTCCCTTCCTTATTTGGGGAAGGCGTTGTTTTAAAGGTTGTAGTCGTCACGCTAGCTATGGTAGGTGTCTCTCCTGTGGGTGGAGGGTCATCTATTTTAGTGGGAATTCGGGGTGATGGGCCCTTATTATGCTCTTCACTAGAAATCGGGAGCTGTTCAAATTTTGGAAGGTCTGCATCTCTACGTCCTACTTGATCTCCATGTCCTGGTGTTGTCATAGAAATGTCATCCTCTGGAGGAAGATTTGGAGAGCATGTATCATCCTCTAGAAGAGTCTCGTCTTCTGGGGTTGCCCATAGAAGACTGGACTCTATTCTCTCACCATCTGTTGATTCTACTCTTAACTCATATTCCTTCCCTATCAGGAAAGCTATCGCATCTGCTTCAACAAACACACCACAATTCGTCTTTCTAACCCCTAGGTTACAGTTTATACCTTTTTCATCCTGTATCTTTTCATCAGGGAATGCAAATGAACCACACATTTGGCGTCTGTTAACGCCAGGCAACAAGCTAAAAATGATGAAGTTTCTTTTTGATAGGTCATAGTCTGCATCTTTATCTGCAACCTTTATCATTATTCTTCCTTTTGCCTTAGTTACTTCACTGTCTAAATCAGTTATCCTTATGTGAGTGAGCTCACCTTCTCCTTGTACCTTTGCGTTTGTATTAGGGTTAGTCATTAACATGTTATAAGTATAAGTGTTGTCATATGCTAACCTGGGTTCTATTTTTACTACTATATCAAAACCAAAGTCCGTTATATAAAACGTGATTTTACAGGGACCTGCTGTCCTTACTTCTCTGTCTTCTTCCTGTCGTCTCCCACACAATACCCTCGAGTCATGTTTTACTTCTGCTTCAAAAAGAGTGTTAGAGTCGAGGACGGCCTCAGTATCAACTATCCCAGCTTTCCATATCCACTTTAATTTTGCTTGTCTAATCGTGCGTTTTTTATTGATAAATATTGGACTGTTTGAACTTTTGCTAAAACTAGTATGTTCTATTTTGGCTGGCAGAAATAGTGGCATGTGCTTGTCTGGATTGTCATTGCGTGTGTTGTACTTATCTAATTGTTTGGAGATGGATCCCTCCTGTGATGCTGTCATCACACGTCGTCTGGCCAGAAGCTTCTTGGTCTTTGGTCTTCTGTAGTCAGGTCTCAGGATTGGGACTTCTCGTCGTTCAGTCGAGATTGGCTGGTTCCGTGGTGGCTGTTGCACACTGCGACAGTCCATCTCTGTCTTCGCTGTCACCAGGTTCAGCACTTCTGCCAACACCCATAGTTGAACAAGTTTCAATAACATCCTCATCGTCACCACCTGTTTGTTCACACACTTCACTTCTACCTTCTTCACTTCGTCTTTCATATGAAGTTTAGTGCAGTGACTGAGGTGGTACCAAACGTTACTCCCCTCTATTTGTATTGCGGTTGGAGTTGCTCGCGTGACCTCATGTGGACCGTCCCATCTCACGTCACTCCACTTGCGCCAGAACCGCTTAACAAAAACCTGGTCCCCTGGCTCCACTGGTTTTTTCACCACAGTCTCTGGAGTGGATTGTCTGGCCTTTTCCTGCAAATAGATAGCTCTATGGATGGCAGTTAGTTGTTCAACATAACTTTTCATCTCTGTTTGCATTTGTTCAAGAGCAGAGCCCTCAAATGGCAGCCTCCATTGAGGCACAGGCATTGGTCTGCCAGTAAGCATTTCATGCGGGGTTAAATGTGTACTTCTATGAACTTGCATGCGGTAGCTCATAAGTGCTCTTGGCAAAGCATCAACCCAGTTAAGCTTAGTGGAAGCACATATCTTCAGTAATTTAGCTTTCAAAGTACCGTTAATTCGTTCCACGATGCCTTGGCTTTGAGGGTGGTAAACCGCACCCAGTCGCTGCTTGATCTGCAACTTTTTCAACACACCTTTTAATGTTTTCTGTACAAAAGCTGGACCGTTATCGGAACTTATTTCAGAGGGTATCCCAAACCTTGGAATCACCTCATTTGCCAAAAACTTGATTGCTGTTTCTGCTCCCATTGTTTTTGATGGAACAGCCTCAACCCAACGGCTGAATCGATCAATAACAACATCTTTTACCATTGACAGATTTTATCATGTCAACATAGTCCATCACCAGGTGTTTAAAGGGTCCTTCTGGAACTGGTATGTGACCTGTTGGTGATTTAATGCCTTTTCGAACGTTATGTTGTGCACATATTTCACATTGGCTTAAAGTTTCGTCAACCAATGATCGCATGTATGGAGACCAATAACCTAGTTCGTTCAACTTGTTCAACACCTTTCCTCTATCACAATGATCTGGTCCATGTGATTCTGAAATTAACACTGTCAAAAGTGCCACTGGTGCCACCAAATGGCCAGTCTGTGACCTCCACAAACCTTTGTCACTTTCTGTACAACTTATTTTCGCCCAAAGAGCCCGTTCAGCTGGACTCGCTTCCTGTTGCATCAGAAATAAGTCTCCAGGTGTCACAAGAGGTTCTAAAGATGTGACTGTTGCTATAACAGCGGTCTGGCGCCTGGATGCCTTCTTAGCGGCTTCGTCTGCTGCATTGTTTCCCTTCACCGTCAACTCACTGCCTCTCATATGCGCCTTACACTTTACTATTGCCAGTTTAGAAGGAAGCATCATTGCAGCGATCAGTTCTGTCAGTTGTGTTTTATGTTGTACTGGAGTACCGTCTGCTCTCCTGAAACCTCTCTGCTTCCACACAGCAGCGAACAGATAACAGACACCATGTGCATAAGCTGAATCTGTATAAATCTTTGCTACTTTTCCTTTTGCTAACTTACATGCTTCTGTCAGAGCTTTAAGCTCTGCCAACTGAGCTGAGCAAGGTTGCTCGCACATTTCAGCTTTAACTGTCACAAAATCATTACCTTTCTGTTCGACCACTGCAAATCCTGCATGGCTACCCAAGTGATCCCTGAAACAGGAACCATCAACAAAGTATGTAACTTCAGCATTCATTAGCGGGCTCGACTCCAAGTCTGGTCTTAGTCTGGTATACTTCATTGTTTCTGCTAGACACTCATGAGGTTATCCCTCAAATGGGAGAGGGATAGTGTTGGCAGGGTTTGTAGTGTGACATCTTTGGTTGGTTATGTCTGGATATGTCAGAAGTGGCATATACTGTAAGCATCTTGCCTGTGTTATTACAAATTTACCATGGTTTATCAATTCAGCGATCTTGTGGTGTGTCAAGATCATCACTGGATAACCCATAGTGATGGTGGCAGCTTGCTAGTCCCTGATAACATGGTGGCCATCCTTGTGCCACATTGTCCAGTTTAGTACTATAGTAGGCGATAGCCTGTTTTCGACGACCCTCACAGCTTTCCTGCATTAGTACTGCTGAAACATACATGTCTTGTCTTTTAGCCACATATAGGTACAATTTTTTTTCATAGTCTGGCATTGCCAGTGTTGGTGCAGTCTGCATGTCTTGTTTTAGTGATTCTGGTGTCCATTTCAGTAAAGCTTTTAGTGACTGGTTCTCTGACTCCTTCATGAGTTCTCTAAGTGGCGCTGTTTTTTCTGCATAGCCATCTATCCAGTCTGCATTGAAACCTGTCATTCCCAGGAACGTCATCATCTCACCGACTGTTCTTGGGCATGGGGCTTTACTCACACCTTCCAGCTGAGAAGGCGAGATGGCAATACTGCCTTGCGAAATCTGTCTACCTAAGTATTCAACTTGCGGTTGACAGTATTGTAGTTTTGTTTGTGAAACCTTGTGTCCTCCTTCAGCCAATCGCTGAAGTACTTTTATGGAGTCTTGATGACAGTCCTCCAATGTTGGTGCACATATTAATAAGTCGTCTACATACTGTAGAAGGGTGCTTTTCATTTCAAGTCAACGTTCACTATTGGCTGTGGGGGCTGAGCAGGTGCTTGTAGTTTTATTGGATTAGTCTCTGTCTGGGTCCGGCTAGCTGGCGGTGCGGCCACTTCCCCAGTTGACATCAGTGATGCCTGAGTTTTGGCTTTTGCTTTTTCTTGGAGCTCTCCCAATTGTAATTGTGCCAGCTTCCTCTGGACCGCCTTTTCCTGGTCCTTAGCCTTCTGCTCATCTTTTCTGTATTTTTCCACAGCATGCACTACATGATCTCGGAACTCTCTGTGTGGCATTGATGTTAGTCCCACTACATCCTCGAGTCTGCTACGCACTGGTGGTGGCATAACTTCAACAATGGCATTGCGAAACAGGGTGGTGAGCACTGGACTGTTCTCAATTTCTTCCTCAGTCTCTTGTTTCCACCTCTTTAATTGCCTTGCAACATATGTAGCAGGGTTCTCTGCTTCATCAAGCGTCTCTCCTCTGAGAGCCTTTGGGTCAACTTTAGTTGGGTATTCTGCTCTTAAAGCTTTCCACAGAGCAGTTCGAAAAGCGTTAAATTCAATGCCATCGGCTCTGTGACTCAGCATCCAGCGTAGCTGTGTTTCAAAATGTTTTCCATAGCTGGTACGCCAAGGCTGTGAGCCCAAACGGCTTTAATGTCTCCAAGTGCAAGCAATTTTCCTGTTGTTTCTTCCTCAAAAACTTTTATCCATTTGTTTGCACCTTCATTAATGTCAGGCAATCTGCTGACGAGCCCGACGAGGTCACCAGAAGCCCATGGAACATAGTGGGCAACTTGGCCTTTAATTAAAATTGGTGCCATGATACCTGCTTGAAATCTATCAGGTCGTTTAATGTGAGGCCTCAGTCTCATTTCCACGTCTCCTGCGTCTGCCATAGGCACGGCCCATCGTCTTATTGGCCTTGGAGGATCCGCTGCAGCTGTGGCCCCCCCATCGGTGGAGTTAATTGGTTCTGCTGCTTGCATATTAGTGGTTTGTTTTTCAATCTCTTTTTCCATTTCCTCAATTAGTGAATAGTCCTTCTCTCTTTCATCACCTTGTTCAAAATCATAAAAGTCTATCCAATATGTATCTCCTTTTGTTTTCCCATCATGTTCTGCATAACAGTTTATGATTTTGGTAGCTCCTTCTGGTCTTGAACTACCCCTGTGCACGGTTTGGGAAGCTTTTTGACCTGTAGGCTTATCCATTCTGCTGGTACTGCAGAATTTTGGTTGCATATCTGCTAATGTAATTGGAGAGACTCTACTCCTCTGGCCTGATGCATGTTGAGCAGCATCGGTCACGATCTGACTTCCTCCTCTGGCTGAGTTACTTTGGACAACATCAGCCTGTGGCTGACACCCTCCTGTGTCATGACCAGAACGACTTTGAGCATTAGTGTGCTCTTTAACGTCGCACACTCCAGTAGCACGTGGTAAGTTTTGAAAAGAATCGTCTTGTTCAGCAGCTGGGTCTCTTTGGCTGCAATCATCATTTCTGTATCCAAAGTCACCAACTATATTTAGCGTCCCAGTCAGTGATGGATATATGCCAGAATATTTCAGCTCGTCGCCTTTTTCCTCTGATTGCTTTTTTATTTCCATGAGTTGTTTCTTTAAGGTACTCCTGTATTGTTTTCCCTCATCTCTGAAGAAATCTAAAATCTTTAGCTCAAGCTCTCGTTTTTCTCGTCTTTTCTTTGATTTATCTTTTGCCTTGTAGTCTGAGATCCTTATTTCCATTTCATCACACAGATGTGGATCAAAGCTACCGTTTTCTGGCCAGGGTTGTGAGAGATGTTTGGTACGATTGTGCCACTTCTGAGAAACTTTTGGAATTTGTGCAACATATTCTGGATGCTTCAGTCCAATAATCACTGTCGGCAGATTAGACATTTTGTATTATTTTATTTATTTATTTATCGTTCTATTTTACTTCAAAAGGGTTTAGGGTTTTGAAGTTGAAAGTGTTTAGTTATATCAATAGCCTTTTGTTGTATAAATGCTAGGTTAAACTGTCATGCAGTACTTTAGTGTTGCTGCACGAGCCCTTTAATGTTCTAACTTAAACCTGTATTATAGATAAGGCCTTTAGGAATGTGTAGTTATATACTAATTTTTAAAGTTCACACTTAAAATAGGGATCAGAGAAAATGAAACAATAAACCAGACACCGAGCCAGCAATGAAAGCTTGCAATTGAAATCAGAAAAAAAAAACAAATCTTTGTCTGCAATTTAAGTTCACACAATGGAGCACTATGTTAAAACGTTATTTACCACACACAATATCTTCATAATGTTAAAAAAAAGGAATAGCGAACCAAGCTTCTGTATTTGAGAAAGGCGGGGTTGTGAGTCTGAGCACAAGTGGGAGGGGGAGAGAGATGGTAACCTGAAACTTAGAGGTGGGAGGTGGGGTAAAAGAGGAGTGGTGAGGGAGGGGAGGAGAAAGAGAGAGAGAGAGATTGGGAGGAGAAAGGGAGGAGAAAAGGTGGGTAGAGCGAGAGCGGGAGAGAGAGAGTGGGAGGAGAAAGCGAGAGAGAGAGAGAGTGGGAGGAGAAAGGGAGGAGAGAGGGTGGGTGACTGTTGAAAGAAAAAAAAGGAAGAAAAACTTACAATTCTTTGCCGTAACTTAAAACAACCAACTTTGTTATATCCGCACCGTATGTGACAATTCGCTTTATAATATTTGACAACTTTTCAACCCAGAATGTCTAAACATATGACACAGTTAAGCCTTTCATTGGAACGAGCAAACGGACACTTTTTCACAGCAGTCAGGCACATGCAGATTTAGAAAATGTGACGCAGCAAGCAATAAAAGTTGAAGCAGACGTCTTTTGCAAATTTACAGTGATCACTTTCTTTCTTAGTTTAATCTTAAATGTTTTTTAGATTTATTTATCCAATTCTTTTCTCTGTCAACTTTATCTCTTTATATTTTAGACTCTTGAATACCTACCTTATTGCCTCGGGACACTGTTTTCAGCCGAATTAAATTACAGTGAGTGATTAAGCAGATTCGATTACAGATCTGATGGAAGTTTTAAATTTGAACAGATGTTTTAGTGCGCGCTTAGATTTCTTATCACCAAATACTCTTGCAAACAGCACCAGTCACACGTTCACCTCAGAGCTCTTAGACATTCATACCATTACATGCCATGGCAATTAATTGGTTGTGCACAGAATTCTTTAACTTCACAGACCCAAGCAGCTAATTTAAACTAATTTGCATGCACTTTTCAACTCTTTTATCAACTTTTCGGTCTGACAACATCAACACAGAACCAAGCTGCCCTGCTATTTCTTTCTCCGGAGATAAGCAACTTCAACAACTGAGATCTCAATATAGTCCTCTAGACTCAGGCCTTTTCTTAACAACAACAGTCGAACTGCCACTCAGCGACATGTTCTAGGAAATTTATTTCCTCACTAGAATGAGATATACATAATAGTTGCATCATTCATAATGATACATCACTTATAATCCGTGACCGCCAGTTTCCACCAATTTCTATGAAGTTATGGTGCAATCTCGCTTCAGCAGATTACTATTAATCATCAAATAATCCGAGCCAGTTCTTGACAGCTACTATTTGTCTCAAGATGCCAATTTATGCTGCAGCAAACATCCAGTGGCAAACAGACAATCGCCTGATACAGTTAGATGTGCGGGTAGCTTCCAAACAGCTTAAGTGATCTGCTTTATATCAGTCATTAAAATGGGAGCAAGGGATTTAACTCACCGTCTCCTGATGACTTTCTTCAGTGATCCTGAAGTTGGAGGGGGGCCCCACAGTTTACTGCCGCTGGTTGGAAGCCTCCGCACGTTAATGGTCCCAGTTCTTTTCTCAGCCAGGCCAATGCATCAAATGTAGTGGCTTTCAATGGTAGAATGTCAAAAATCAGGACACCTTCAGTCGATCATCTGATTGCCCCAGGACGGGAGAAGAAGCATTTATTTCAAAGATCAAATTGACATGCTGTCCACTTATCGAGCGCTGAACATTTCAACAGAACACATCTGGCTTTTCTCAACTCTTATTCAAATCTGGGTGTTTATATAGTTTCAACATTGCACTGTGTGGATGTATGTGCACGACTGGACGCTCTGAAGAATTTCCTGGAAGTTCTTGGCCTGGGACCCGATTGCGTGCGAGTGGGCCTTAAAGACCCTGTTTTCGCCAAGACTTGTACTTGACTTCCAGCCTGTGAACACACTGTTATTGCCAAGATGTGTACGTGGCTTCCAGCCTGTGAACACCTTGTTATTGCCAAAATATGTACGTGGCTTCCAGCCTGCTTGCTCTGTGTTATCAATTATTGTGAGCTTAAGGTCACAATAACCTAACGCAACACAATTTGCTTCTACAATACACTCTAAGAATTTTCCAGTGTGTGAGTGGGCCCTTTGCAGTCATTTGCATGTGAAGTTTGTCACGGCAGGATACCCTATTAGAGACTCAAAATTCCCCTGGTCATGAGTTAAGAAAATATGGAAACGCTTCACGATCACGCGTGTCATCCTTGCGCAGGGGCCATGCTAATCTTCACTGTATTGTATCCAATTTTGCATATGTCACTAGCTAACTATCGACAAGCTGAGAAGAACAGGGCCTGATTTTTGGACTCCTCTTGGCTTTGAGAACACTGCAAAAGGGTGCTGCCTGAACAGCCACTGCTTCTGACAGGTAAAATTAATTGTTGCCCACACTAAAATAAGTCTTTGTTGGTGGGGGGGACAGAGAACAATTTCCCCAGCACCTCTGCTCCTAGGTAGATGTCAGGCACTGAAATGTTATTTCTCTGCCACTGACTGGTCTCAGTTCATTAGCCCTAACCCCGTTCTAAGTTAATGAATTGAGAATATTCAGTGACAGAATTGATTGACTTAAACTCAGACAAGCTGGGCTTGTCTATGTGGTTTCTTTCAATAGTAGAATCTCAAAAATCAGGACACCTTCAGTCGATCATCTGATTGCCCCAGGACGGGAGAAGAAGCATTTATTTAAAAGATCAAATTGACATGCTGTCCACTTATCGAGTGCTGAACATTTCAACAGAACACATCTGGCTTTTTCTCAACTCTCATTCAAATCTGGGCATTTATATAGTTTCAACATTGCACTGTGTGGATGCACGTGCACGACTGGACGCTCTGAAGAACTCCCTGGAAGTTCTTGGCCTGTAACCCGATTGCGTGCAAGTGGGCCTTAAAGACCCTGTTTTACCCTGATTTGTATGTGACTTCCAGCCTGTAAACACCCTGTTATTGCCAAGAGTTGTACGTGACTTCCAGCCTGCTTGCTCGGTGTTATCAAGTGAGCTTAAGGTCACAATAACATAAGGCAACACAATTTGCTTCTATATTCCCTCCTGTAGTTCATTGAAAATGAAATACTAATGAGATGTTGCATAGTGATGGTAATATTATGCAACTAAGTGCACTTACGTGTACGTGAAATGATATCTAAGTTTTACCAACGCAGCCCAGTATGGATGCAAGTTGAGAAAAAACAAATTAAATGAAAAGTAAAGTATCATGATTAATAACAAAACTAAAGTGAATATCAAAACAGAGTGAATATTACTGAACCTTCAAAGAAAGATCATCATTTTCCACATGGCCATGATTCGATTAGTATGGGATCGAAAACCCCTTTTTCGTCCTGTGGGCATCTTACTCTTTCATTTCATACTCATGTAAGAGGAAACTATCCCATCGACCCATGCTTCCCCCAAACATCCATCCTTCCTCCGGCGTCGGCCGTAGCACAAATCGCATCCTGACCATGCTACTCACGATGATCTGTGAAACCAACACTGTTTGAACTCTTCAACCCAATCTTGATATTACTTAATATGTGAAGGATAACTATTCAAAACATTTCAAATAACTCGAACTTAGTCATAGTGTGTCGTAGTATATAAGGCTAGGTAAATGAAAGGAAAAAAGAAAAAATAAGTAAGTCAGTCAGTCAGTAGTCTGAGTCCCAAGTCCTCTAAACAGCCGCCTATGTATAGCTTACCATGTAAAATAATAAGACAGTAATAAAGATTATAATGCAGAATAATAATGGCATAATACAGATTATAATGCAGGATAATGGAACATTACATCCATGTTGTCATCAGGATTATTTTACTAAATACAAAATTATTTATGCTAGTGATCTCTTCTTATCTGTGAAAAATCAAAAATATAGTTGTTTCACTTCAGGGGCTTGTCCCTGGCCTTCAAAGCATGAACACAGGAGCACGCGTTCACGCCTTCAGCATTCTTGCAGCGGCTGTTGATGGTTCATAGTTGGGCAGTCCCTGGTCCCAGGTCGGTCATCATCCATTTGTAAACCGTCATCAATATCCATATCCTCATAATAGGCAAGATGCAACACACAAGCAGAAAAAACACAATAAGTGTAATTGTCACAATTACCCCAGTCTTAACTGCAAGTGTTCCCCATTCTCCTAAAATTTGCTCCAGGCTCTTTAAGGACAAACCACTAGTTTAGCTAATACTGTGTGAAAGGTTCCTGTTGGTGCAATGTTCAAAGGTATGTAAGTACAGCATTCGGTACCAATAAGATGACAAACTCCTCCCATTTTGGCTAAAATATAATCTAAAGCTTGTCTATTTTGAATTGCCATTCTACTGGTCTCATGTAATTGGTCACCTAAGGCCATAAATCCTTCCACTGTGAAGTTAACCATTCTTTGCTGATTATAGTAAACATAGTTTATCCATTCAACGTTTTTATTAATTGCAACCCAAGGCACAATGGATTCTAGTCCTGCAAGCACCTCATGTCGCGCTTTAAATTCATTTGGGATACCTCCAGGCTGTCCCATTAAATCGAGATAAACCACTTCATTAAGTCCGTAATTCCGTATACTTCTGCGAGATCTTGTTTTGTTGCTTTCTAACCCAATTGAGTCTTTAACTCCTTCATACACTAGGGTAATGGGTACTTTCATTCTTACTAAGGCACAGAGTCCAACCCACTTAAGGGGTAAGGTGTTTACCAGAATATCTTCACCGCACATCCAGTAACTGTCTGCTACTGGGTATGTTTGATCTCCTAAGAAAAATAAAGTTGGGATCGTCATAGTTATATTTTCACATTGTTGTTCCGCAAAGTCAAAGTTTTTATACCATATGGGTTTTTCTACAAAAACAGGAGTTACATTTGCATATTTAAACCATGACACCACCCATGTTGTATTGCATTTCACTGTAGTATTACCTACATTGATTCCTCCATTGTCTGCAAAACCTCCACTGGCGAAACATTTGTATTCTGCACTATAATCAATTTCATAATTAGTAGGTGGGGCACCTTGTGTGGTGCTGAGGTTAAATTCAGCACACAAAGACTCAAATCTGTGTCCCTCCCAGTTTTCCAAGTATTGATGAGAGTTTCGTGAACCATACAATAGTCTGCAACTTATCCCGCACATAGGTAATTTAAAGAATGACACAACATCATTTCTGGGAGTAAACTCACCTTTTTGACATTTACTTCTTTGCACCTCTGCACATTCTACAGAATTGTATTTTTCTGGAATAACAATCGGGGCTCCTCCAGGAGCACCGGAACAGATTAAACAATCATTTGCTGTTTATTCCTTAGCCGTATACCATAACCAATTATACCATGTATTCTGAACTGCCCTTTGCCATAGAGCATCACCTCTTGGTCTGAACCCATACCATCTAATGTCATGTAATCTATTCACAGATCTTGGGGTAGCAATATCTGTATGGCGTGCATTATAAAATGTATCAAGGTCTTCCTGATAATCGCGACAGCCCTGATTTTCAGAACAACCAAACTTGTTTGATCCCCCAAGCTTTCTGGTTGTTCCTTCTTCTACAGGTGGCGGTGTCACCACTACAGTCTCCTGATTTAATGGTAGTTGGTCATCTACATTATTTGGTTGGTTATTATTTTGGGATGTTTTGGCATCGCCTTCTTCCTGTTTGACATCATCTGCTGAGATGCGTGTTGATTGATGATCTACTTCTGTCTGCTTATCTATATTATCATTAGCATTCCCCCCTTCCTTATTTGGGGAAGGCGTTGTTTTAAAGGTTGTGGTCGTCGCGCTAGCTGTGGTAGGTGTCTCTCGTGTGGGTGGAGGGTCATCTATTTTAGTGGGAATTCGGGGTGATGGGCCCTTATTATGCACTTCACTAGAAATCAGGAGCTGTTCTAATTTTGGAAGGTCTGCATCTCTACGTCCTATTTGATCTCCATGTCCTGGTGTTGTCATAGAAATGGTATCCTCTGGAGGAAGATTTGGAGAGCATGTATCGTTCTCTGGAAGAGTCTCATCTTCCGGGATTGCCCATAGAAGACTGGACTCTATTCTCTCACCATCTGTTGATTCTACTCTTAACTCATATTCCTTCCCTATCAGGAAAGCTATCGCATCTGCTTCAACAAACACACCACAATTCGTCTTTCTAACCCCTAGGTTACAGTTTATACCTTTTTCATCCTGTATCTTTTCATCAGGGAATGCAAATGAACCATACATTGGCGTCTGTTAATGCCAGGCAACAAGCTAAAAATGATGAAGTTTCTTTTTGATAGGTCATAGTCTGCATTCTTATCTGCAACCTGTATCATTATTCTTCCTTTTGCCTTAGTTACTTCACCATCTAAATCAGTTATCCTTATGCGAGTTAGCTCACCTTCTCCTTGTACCTTTGCGTTTGTATTAGGGTTAGTCATTAACATGTTATAAGTATAAGTGTTGTCATATGCTAACCTGGGTTCTATTTTTACTACTATATCAAAACCAATGTCCGTTATATAAAACGTGATTTTCCAGGGACCTGCTGTCCTTACTTATCTGTCTTCTTCCTGTCGTCTCCCACACAATACCCTCGAGTCATGTTTTAATTCTGCTTCAAAAAGAGTGTTAGAGTCGAGGACAGCCTCAGTATCAACTATCCCAGCTTTCCATATCCACTTTAATTCTGCTTGTCTAATCGTGCGTATTTTATGGGTAAATATTGGACTGTTTGAACCTTTGCTAAAACTAGTATGTTCTATTTTGGCTGGCAGAGATAGTGGCATGTGCTTGTCTGGATTGTCATTGCGTGTGTTGTACTTATCTAATTGTTTGGAGATGGATCCCTCCTGTGATGCTGTCATCACACGTCGTCTGGCCAGGAGCTTCTTGGTCTTTGGTCTTCTGTAGTCAGGTCTCAGGATCGGGACTTCTTGTCATTCAGTCGAAATTGCATGGTTCCGTGGTGTCTGTTGCACACTGCGACAGTCCATCTCTGTCTCCGCTGTCACCAGGTTGAGCTCTCTTTTATAAAGGGCTCTGGTTTATAAAGGGTTCTGGTGAATAAAAGGCTGTGGTGAATAAAGAGCTCTGGTTTATAAAGGCTCTGGTTTATAAAGGGCTCTGGTTTATAACGGGCTCTGGTTTATAAAGGTGTCTAGTTTATAACGGGCTCTGGTTTATAACGGTGTCTGGTTTATAAAGAGCTCTGGTTTAGAATGGGCTCTGGATTATAACAGGCTCTGGTTTATAAAGGTGTCTAGTTTATAACGGGCTGTGGTTTACAAAGGGCTCTGGTTTATAAAGGGCTCTGGTTTAGAATGGGCTCTGGATTATAACCGGCTCTGGTTTATAAAGGGCTTTGGTTTATAAAGAGCTCTGGTTTATAACGGGCTCTGGTTTATAAAGGGCTCTGGTGAATAAAGAGCTCAGGTTTATAAAGGCTCTGGTTATAAAGGGCTCTAGTTTATAAAGTGCTCTGGTTTATAACAGGCTCTGGTTTATAACCCGCTTTGGTTCATAACGGGCTCTGGTTTATCACGGGCTCTGGTTTATAAACGGCTTTGGTTTATAAAGCGTTCTGGTTTATAAAGTGCTCTGGTTCATAACAGGCTTTGGTTTATAACGGGCTTTGGTTTATAAAGGGCTTTGTTTATAAAGGGCTCTGGTTTATAACTGGCTCTTGTTTATAACGGGCTCTGGTTTATAACTTTCTCTGGTTCATTATGGGCTTTGTTTATAAAGAGCTCTGGTTTATAACCGGCTCTGGTTTATAAAGGGTTCTGGTTGATAAAGAGCTCTCGTTTATAAAGGGCTCTGGTTTATAACGGGCACTGGTTCATAAAGGTCTCTGGTGAATAAAGAGCTTAGGTTTATAAAGGCTCTGGTTTATAAAGTGCTCTGGTTTATAACGGGCTCTGGTTTATAACCCGCTTTGGTTCATAACGGGCTCTGGTTTAATGGGCTCTGGTTTATAACCGGCTTTGGTTCATAAAGGACTCTGGTTTATAACAGGCTTTGGTTCATAAAGGGCTCTGTGTTGGGATCCTCAGGCTTGCCCACCAGAGGGCGCCGAGGATCCTCTTCTGCTCTCTTTGTCTTTTCTCTAGGGCTGGAGTCACTGTTAAGGTTCTGGAGATTACCCTCTGCCTCCAGCAGAGTGCGCCGTGGGTCCTCCTGAGCTGAGCCTCCCACACACCTGTGGCTGATCTACTCATCAGGAGGACCACAGTATTTAAGCTGCCTTCAAACCTTGATTCCACGCCGCAGTGTTGATCTTAGTTGGATTCCTGTTCCTTCGTGAATCTCTGGATGAGCTTAACCTCCTGTCTCTTCGTGAAAGCTCTGGATGAGCTTAACCTCCTGTCTCCTCGTGAAGCTCTGGATGAGCTTAACCTCCTGTCTCCTCGTAAGCTCAGGAAGAGCAACCTCACTGGAACCCAGTATCTGGTCTGCAGCTCAGGGAGAGCAGCATCCCAGGAAACCAGTCTCAAGCCTGAAGCTCTTGGAAGGTCTAACCGGCTAATCTGCCCTGGTGAGCCAACCCAAAGATTTCTACGTGGATGAAACCTGACGACTTCTCTGAGGAGTTTCCCTAGAGGTTCCCATGTGGATTTCCCCTGTTGTTCCCTACGATGAGCTGGAAGCTCAGCCTGAAAGACCCTCCCTGTCTTCCCCAGTTGTTCTCTGCAGTGAGCTGGAAGCTCCAACCCAGGACTGCCAGACTAACCCTAAGCTAGATGCTTAGCCACACCTGAACTCAGCTACCAGCCTTCTTCCCTTCCTTGCACAGTCCCCAGTGAACCAGCCCCCTACCTGAACTGTTCCAATTATTTCCATGTGCTTGTGACAATAAACATTGTTAACCTTTCAACCACTTTCCTTCTCCGTGGTGTTCTGCATACTTGGGTCACTTTAAAGAACCCATCATGACACTCTGGTTTATATCAGGCTTTGGTTTATAACTGGGTTTGGTTTATAAAGGGCTCTGGTTTATAAAGGGCTCTGGTTTATAACGGGCTCTGCTTTATAAAGGGCTCTGGTTTATAACGGGCTCTGGTTCATTATGGGCTTTGGTTTATAAGGGGCTCTGGTTTATAACCGAATCTGGTTTATGAAGGGCTCAGGTTAATAAAGAGCTCTGGTTTATAAAGTGCTCTGGTTTATAATGGCCTCTGGTTTATAAAGGGCTCTGGTGAATAAAGAGCTCTGGTTTATAAAGGCTCTGGTTTATAAAGGGCTCTGGTTTATAACAGGCTTTGGTTTATAAAGGGCTCTGGTTTATAACAGGCTCTGGTTTATAACCCGCTTTGGTTCATAACGGGCTCTGGTTTATAACAGGCTCAGGTATATAACCGGCTTTGGTTTATAAAGGGCCCTGGTATATAAAGGGCTCTGGTTTATAACGGGCTCTGGTTTATAACGGGCTCTGGTTTATAACCGGCTTTGGTTTATACAGGGCTTTGGTTTATAAAGGGCTCTGGTTTATAACAGGCTCTGGTGAAGAAAGGGCTTTGGTTTCTAAAGGGCTTTTGTTTCTAAAGGGCTTTGGTTTATAACGGGCTCTGGTTTATAATGTTGGGAGCTGGAGTAGTACCACCTTCCTCCAGCAGAGTCCGCCGTGGATCCTCCTGAGCCGAGCCTCCTGCACAGCTGAGGCTCATCCCTTCATCAGAGGGTCCACACTATATAAGCTGTCTTCAGACCTTGCCTCAATGCCGCAGTGTTGAATCAGTTGGTTAGCACCTAAGCCAAGATCCTTCTGAGTACTTTGTTGACTTTGAATCCTGACTGGATTCTAACCCTTTGTCTCTACTTTCAGGAAACCTGTTTTTCTCCTGTGAAGCTCTGGAAGAGCTTAACCTACCGAGTCTGCCCTCTGAGCCAAACCTGAAGACTCCTCTCTGGATTTCCATGCAGCTCTGGACCAAGACCTGGAAACTCAAAACCAAGGTCTGCCCTCTCTCTAGAAGTAAGATGCTGAAGCAGCTAACGGACTCTGCTGAACAAACAATCTCTGGACCCAACAGTTCTCCTCCCAAAGCTTTAACCAAGAACCCTCAAGGTACAAACCTGAAACTCTCAAAGTCAAACTCTTCTGATGCAACGCTAACTGAACTGTCTCCCACGCAGACTCCAGTGAACCAGCCCCCCAGGCCTGAACTAGTACCAGTGTTATTTCCATGTTCTTGTGAAACAATAAACCTTTGTTAACCTTTCAACCAGTCTCCTTCTCGTGGGTTCTGCATACTTGGGTCTCTCTTGTGAACCCATCATGACATATAAAGGGTTCTGGTTTTTAATGGGCTCTGGTTCATAAAGGGCTCTGGTTTATAAAGGGCTCTGGTTTATAACTGGCTTTGATTTATAAAGGGCTCTGGTTTATAACATGCTCTGGTTTATAACCGGCTTTGGTTTATAACGGGCTCTGGTTTATAAAGGGCTCTGGTTTATAACAGGCTCTGGTTTATAACCGGCTTTGGTTTATAAAGGGCTCTGGTTTATAAAGGGCTTTGGTTTATAACGGGCTCTGGTTTATAACCGGCTTTGGTTTATAAAGGGCTCTGGTTTATAACAGGCTCTGGTATATAAAGGGCTTTGGTTTCTAAAGGGCTTTGTTTTCTAAAAGGCTTTGGTTTATAAAGGGCTCTGGTTTATAACAGGCTCTGGTTTATAACTGGCTTTGGTTTATAAAGGGCTCTGGTTTATAACAGGCTCTGGTTTATAACCGGCTTTGGTTTATAAAGGGCTCTGGTTTATAACAGGCTCTGGTTTATAACGGGCTTTGGTTTATAAAGGGCTTTGGTTTATAAAAGGCTTTGGTTTATAAAGGGCTCTGGTTTATAACAGGCTTTGGTTTATAAAGGGCTCTGGTTTATAACAGGCTCTGGTTTATAAAGGGCTTTGGTTTCTAAAGGGCTTTGGTTTATAAAAGGCTTTGGTTTATAAAGGGCTCTGGTTTATAACAGGCTTTGGTTTATAAAGGGCTCTGGTTTATATCAGGCTCTGGTTTATAACTGGGTTTGGTTTATAAAGGGCTCTGGTTTATAACAGGCTCTGGTTTATAACCGGCTTTGGTTTATAAAGGGCTCTGGTTTATAACAGGCTCTGGTTTATAACCGGCTTTGGTTTATAAAGGGCTCTGGTTTATAAAAGGCTTTGGTTTATAAAGGGCTCTGGTTTATAAAGGGCTCTGGTTTATAAAGGGCTCTGGTTTATAACAGGCTCTGGTTTATAAAGGGCTTTGGTTTATAAAGGGCTTTGGTTTATAAAGGGCTTTGGTTTATAAAGGGCTCTGGTTTATAACAGGCTTTGGTTTATAAAGGGCTCTGGTTTATAACAGGCTCTGGTTTATAACCGGCTTTGGTTTATAAAGGGCTCTGGTTTATAACAGGCTCTGGTTTATAACCGGCTTTGGTTTATAAAGGGCTCTGGTTTATAAAGGGCTCTGGTTTATAAAGGGCTCTGGTTTATAACGGGCTCTGGTTTATAAAGGGCTCTGGTTTATAAAGGGCTCTGGTTTATAAAGGGCTCTGGTTTATAACGGGCTTTGGTTTATAACAGGCTTTGGTTTATAAAGGGCTTTGGTTTCTAAAGGGCTTTTGTTTCTAAAGGGCTTTGGTTTATAACGGGCTCTGGTTTATAATGTTGGGAGCTGGAGTAGTACCACCTTCCTCCAGCAGAGTCCGCCGTGGATCCTCCTGAGCCGAGCCTCCTGCACAGCTGAGGCTCATCCCTTCATCAGAGGGTCCACACTATATAAGCTGTCTTCAGACCTTGCCTCAATGCCGCAGTGTTGAATCAGTTGGTTAGCACCTAAGCCAAGATCCTTCTGAGTACTTTGTTGACTTTGAATCCTGACTGGATTCTAACCCTTTGTCTCTACTTTCAGGAAACCTGTTTTTCTCCTGTGAAGCTCTGGAAGAGCTTAACCTACCGAGTCTGCCCTCTGAGCCAAACCTGAAGACTCCTCTCTGGATTTCCATGCAGCTCTGGACCAAGACCTGGAAACTCAAAACCAAGGTCTGCCCTCTCTCTAGAAGTAAGATGCTGAAGCAGCTAACGGACTCTGCTGAACAAACAATCTCTGGACCCAACAGTTCTCCTCCCAAAGCTTTAACCAAGAACCCTCAAGGTACAAACCTGAAACTCTCAAAGTCAAACTCTTCTGATGCAACGCTAACTGAACTGTCTCCCACGCAGACTCCAGTGAACCAGCCCCCCAGGCCTGAACTAGTACCAGTGTTATTTCCATGTTCTTGTGAAACAATAAACCTTTGTTAACCTTTCAACCAGTCTCCTTCTCGTGGGTTCTGCACACTTGGGTCTCTCTTGTGAACCCATCATGACATATAAAGGGTTCTGGTTTTTAATGGGCTCTGGTTCATAAAGGGCTCTGGTTTATAAAGGGCTCTGGTTTAAAACTGGCTTTGATTTATAAACGGCTCTGGTTTATAACATGCTCTGGTTTATAACCGGCTTTGGTTTATAACGGGCTCTGGTTTATAAAGGGCTCTGGTTTATAACAGGCTCTGGTTTATAACCTGCTTTAGTTTATAAAGGGCTCTGGTTTATAAAGGGCTTTGGTTTATAACGGGCTCTGGTTTATAACCGGCTTTGGTTTATAAAGGGCTCTGGTTTATAACAGGCACTGGTATATAAAGGGCTTTGGTTTCTAAAGGGATTTGTTTTCTAAAAGGCTTTGGTTTATAAAGGGCTCTAGTTTATATCAGGCTCTGGTTTATAACTGGGTTTGGTTTATAAAGGGCTCTGGTTTATAACAGGCTCTGGTTTATAACCTGCTTTAGTTTATAAAGGGCTTTGGTTTTAAACAGGCACTGGTATATAAAGGGCTTTGGTTTCTAAAGGGCTTTGGTTTCTAAAGGGCTCTGGTTTATAAAGGGCTCTGGTTTATAACAGGCTCTGGTTTATAAAGGGCTCTGGTTTATAACAGGCTCTGGTATATAAAGGGCTTTGGTTTCTAAAGGGCTTTGTTTTATAAAGGGCTTTGGTTTATAAAGGGCTCTGGTTTATAACAGGCTCTGGTTTATAAAGGGCTCGGTTTATCAGGGCTGGTTTATATGGGTTTGGTTTAAAAGGGCTCTGGTTTTTAACAGGCCTGGTTTAACTGTTTTTTAAAAGGG
>NW_024038457.1:0-82262 GCF_016077235.1 Cyprinodon tularosa | reverse complement strand
ATTACATCATAGAAGGAGACCAGACCCTCCTCATAATCCACAAACACCCCCACCTTCTCAGGACCAGGATGGAGATGGAGACGGACTGAAGGACCAGCGCAAGCAGAGTACTCATTGCTTTTCCTCAACACAACAGTCCAGACACCATGCCCAGGACTCAGTCTGATGTTTCCCTTCCTGTTGATGGACTCTCTGGCCACTCCTAATTCCCAGCCAGTCTTTCCTTTAACCTGAACCTCAAAGTAAAATCTGCCTGAAGAGAAACTCTGACGTCCAAAAACATTGGTAAAACAAGGAAAATCTCTCTGGATTGTCTGGTAGATCTTGTCCTTTAGTCCCACAGTAAACCTGTTTTCCATCATCAGACAGGATGATGGTAAGGATGAGCTGTATCAGGATCCAGAGTCACATCCACGGGCAGACTGCTGGACCCTCTTCAACTCAGCCTTCATCATCTTCTTCATCATCTCTCTGATCTCCTCCTCCAGCTGAGCCACAGCTCTCTCCATAGTCCCCTCATATGTTGGTGGACGGACTCTGACCTCTATCCAGTTCTTGGTGGGTGGAGCAGCTTTCAGGGAGGAGAAGCTTTGGAGGAGGTGGAGGTGGTCTTCAGACTGGGAGAGCTGCTTCACCTCAGAGCTCCTCTTCATCAGCTCAGATATTTCCTGTTCCAGATCTTTGATGAAGTCTTCAGCCTGTTTCTCTGCAGTTTTCTGTTTGTCTTCGATCTCCTTGATGAGCTCCTTCAGGCCTCTCTCAGCAGACTCCTTCAGAGCAGTGAAGACCTCAACACCTTCTGCTTTCTCTCTGTCTGCAGCATCTTTACTGATCTTCATCGACTCTTTGATCTCCTGAATCTTCACTCGTCTGTTCTGGATCATCTTCTGAACTTCATCCTCTGTCTTCCTCAGCTCTGCCTTCTTTCCTTCAGTTTCTTCTATCAGAGGAACAAACTCGTGGTTCTTATGGTCCAAAACAGCACAGAGCAAACAGACACATGTCTGGTCGGTCCTACAGAACAGCTCCAGAGGTCTTTCATGTTGCAGACACATCCTGTCCTCCAGGTTCTCCACAGGCTCCATCAGCTGATGTTTCTTCAGACCTGGAGTTGTCAGATGAGGCTCCAGGTGAGTCTGACAGTAGGAGAGGAGACACACCAGGCAGGACTTCAGGGCCTTCAGTTTGGTTCCATTGCAGACGTCACAGGGAACTTCTCCTGGTTTGGCAGCTTGTTGCTCCGAGCTGCTGCGTCTGAACTGAGAAACCATCTCTTTGATGAAGGTGTTGACCTTCAGCTGAGGTCTGGAGGTGAAATGTTCTTTGCACAGAGGACAATTGTAGAGAACATTTCCATCCCAGTGCTGAGTGATGCAGGCTTTGCAGAAGTTGTGTCCACATGGTGTGCTGACTGGATCAGTGAAGACATCCAGACAGATGGAGCACAGGAACTGATCCTCAGACCGCAGGTTGCTGCTAGAAGACATGTCTGAACTCTGAGGACAGGAGACAGAGATCAATGATAAGCAAGATGTTCCTGATCTGAAGGTCTGACATGATGTTCTGATCAGGCTACATGAGGTGAGTTCAGTCAGCTGACCAAAGGAGAAGAACATGTGATCACCCTGACAGCAGGAGGCCTCAGGAGCAACAGAAGCTGTTATTACAGGACCTGTTGTCTCTCAGAGAGGCAGACCGTCAGCTTTCTGAAACACTGTCAGTGTGAAACCAGATGCATCCTAACATCAGTTCTTGTTCACAGACTGTCTGTCTCACAGGGCAACGCTGACTGGTTCCAACACCTCCAACCACATCAGACTTGGACATCAATGATAAGAGCTAGCTCAAGACAGCTAACTCTTGAGCCTGTGTTTAGTAACCAGTACTCACGTTGCTGTTGCTATTTTTGGGCAAAGACTGTAGATCTTTCTGCTGTTTCAGCTTTTTTTGTGGTGGTGGTGCCATTGAGCTGAAATGAGATAGCAAAACATTTTAGCTGCTGTTGAAGTTAGCATGAAACACTGACAAAGATAGCAGTTCAATAATGGATGAGTGAACATCCCAGGATCAATATCATTTCATTTAATTTGGTTTAATTTCATGGTATCAAGGCGCAACATGTCATTCAATTCAATCAGATCATTCAAACCCAGCTGATTGGCTCTGCAGCAATCCCTCTCCCCAAGCATGCATGCAGGGAAAGTGGAGAGGAAAACTCCCTTTGAACAGGAAGTAACCTCCAGCAGAACCAGGCTCAGTGTGAGCGGCCATCTGCTGAGGCCCACTGGGGTTCAAGGAGACAGAAGCAGACATAGAAAAGAAACATGAAGCACTAATTTATGAATAATTTCTATGTTAGGGAAGGTAACAGTAAACCAGCTCCATTGGTGGTTCTGTCTAGGATTACAATGACTCTCAAAATATCTTGTTTCTCAATATGATAATAAACTAACAACCAAATCAAGCTAGTTTAGAGTTGGTCATGAGTTGTTGAAATGGACGACATAACTGCGAATGAATGAATTGCTTCACTATCATTTAAACTGATTGTTAACTTTACCAGTTTTGTTCATGTCATCATAAACCGACAGGTTTATTCTCAGGCTCCTCTCCTGTGGAACCAACTACCAGTTTTAGTCCGTGAGGCAGACACCCTGTCTACTTTTAAGGCTAGGCTTAAAACTTTCCTTTTTGATAAAGCTTATAGTTAGGGTGGCTCAGGTTATTCTGAGCTATCTCTATAGTTCTGCTGCTATAGGCTTAGACTGCTGGAGGACATAGGGACCCCTTTTTCATCATTCTGCTTCATTCTATCTCTATTCTCCCACTCTGCAGAATCTATTAGTTCAATCTCTAACGATCTGCTCTCTCTGCTTTTCTCATAGTAGCTTCATCTGGTCTGTTCCTGTTTGGCTGTGACTCCATCCTGGAGAGAAATATCAGCTGTGCTGCTGCCATCAACACCTTTTGTTTCTAGATGTTGGAGCTTGGCCTGTTTTCCAGTGTAGTCCTGTTTCTCTGACTGTGACTAACTGGATGTGCTCTCTTCATCCTCTGACATGGGAGCTGGCTCGGAGCTCGTCTGCCTGGCTGTGTGTTTCCTGGACGGGGCCGCCTGTGGAGCTGGTTGACAGTTGCCTTTTGTATCTATGCTTCTTTTTCTATGTCTGCTTCTGTCTCCTTGAACCCCAGTGGGCCTCAGCAGATGGCCGCTCACACTGAGCCTGGTTCTGCTGGAGGTTTCTTCCTGGAGTTTTTCCTCTCCACTGTCGGTACAGGCATCCTTACTGGAGAGATTGCCTTCAAGTCACTGTTTTCCTTAGAAAACGTTGAATCAATCTGACTGGATGATCATGTGAACTGTAATGGAGATAATAACCAACATTTCATGGACTCACAGGTTTTACTGGGATCAGTCTGACTGGGTGTGTCTCTCTGTGGACTTTAAGCTGGGAGGATTCTCCCTGTCATTGACTGAGGCTAAATAAGATTTCAACTCCTTATGAAAAAAAATGTCGATTGAATTAAACAGCATAATCCACTCTAACATGTTTATTTAGTTTCCATTTTCTTCCAAACAACATTTTGAAGAAAATCAAAGGGAATTCTGTGTATTTCTTAAAGCAGCAAGATAAATTGTCCAAGTTTAGTAATGACTAAAATCAGTTTGCTGTTGATGGTAGAAACAGTGAATATTATCAGCTGTACTCACCGCTGCTTGAGTTGGTTGATGAGGAAGAAAGAAGAAACTCAGACAGAGAAACTAGTCTGGACTGAAGCTCTGCTGTTATTCACAACCTTTGAGTTTCATTTATGTTTAGTGACGCTTAACCTTATCTCTCCACCTCTACTCCACCTCTATTTGCTCCTTTTTTTTCTGGTTTTCCTCCTTCAGATTGTAAGGATTGTTCCTTGTTAATCATTTTCATGCTTGACAAACCCACATATTTCCTGCCTGTTAAACATGGTAGATGTAGAACAGTTTTCCTGGCCATGGTCTAACACTGTAATAGAGGATGAAGTTTTCCCAGTTTATTAATAAATCAGTTAGAAACAAATACATTAGTTTTCAGTATTGCAGATTTAAAGACTTTTGTGAAGAATCTAAAAGAAGAAAAGACTTTACTGTGATGTGTACCAGAGGAGTGTCTCAGGAGTGTATTTTCCCACCACTCATATTTCAGATATATTATTAGCCATTAATTATAAATTAGTGCAATAATTATGAAGCCTGTTCTTTTTTTTTTGCTTGCCTACTTTAGCTTAACTTTTTAGCCGACATATAACATGCAGATAAACTAAACTATTGTTGTTTTTTTAAAGTTATTGTTGTATCTTCACTCTACTTGTATGGCAAACCAGCTCTGCCACATTTAAAAATAAATACAGAAATGAAAAAAAGCTCAATAAATAAATAAGCATATAATTATACAATATACAAAAATAGAGTAAACAAATAAATACATGTTGAAATTTAATTATACAGTGAGACATAAATGTATATACCTCTATTAATTAGCTTCTTTATTTATTCACATTATTTATTATTTTATTTATTATTGTTATAATCTAAAAATTTATTTTTTATTAAGTATTTATTTATGTGCATGTTATAATATCTTTCTGTTTTATTCTTCCTTTGTATTTTTTTACCCTATATATTTCTTCAAAGCTATTTATTTCTGCCTGGCATTTTTACATTTCTGTCTGCATTTCTGCTGCCATGATCGAGGGGAGTTTTCTGACCCACATGCTGTAAACCACCAGCAGGACTCAACAGATCGATTTATCTTATTTATTTAACAGAAAACAGTATCCGAGCTTAGTTCAGACAGATCAGCTGCTTCTGAAAATAGAGGGAAGGCACTGCATGAAAAGTGAGATTTTCGTCCCCGTAAACCCCCGTAAACTCCCGCAGATCTGCCTGATTTTCGTCAGTTTCCGACAATTTGCAACCCGTGCTTGTCCGCGTTTGTCGTGCCACAAATTGTCGGAAACGGACAGTGACGTAGGTGGAGAGCGATCAGCTGTACTAATGGCCCTAATTAGCATATGAATGCAGCAAACCCGCGCGGCTGGCCAGGTCTGGCTTGAATAACCTTCTCAGTATTGGCTGAAACCACTATTCTCAAACAAATGAAATCGCTCGTGATTGGCAGCAAAACCACACGTGGCCACGCCAGGCTTTAATTTTCTTACTGAGTATTGGACGGAACCACTTCTTTTTAAACAAGTAAAGTCGCTCGTGATTGGTTGGCATATATATATATATATATATATATTTACATATATATATTTATTCATATATATATATATATATATATATATATATATATATATATATTCATTCATATATTTATTCATTCATATGGTGTGTATTTGTTATCCTACACTACTACACAATTATTATGCTACCATCAAGGACATGAATGAATTTATACAGGAAATGAAGATTTGCCGGGAAGCTGTTTATGCAAAGAAAGAGCTTTATTAAAACACACACAACTATATACAACGCGTATCTAAACACATGCGTTTCTAAAAATTAAAAGTCCGTGAACGGTCCGTTTGCTTCCTCGGGGTTGGAGGTAACTGGCAGCATTCCCTCCGAGGCAGGTCCGATGTGCAGACGCCTACTGTGCGTGGCCCTGTACTTCGGCATCGCTTCTAACCGGGACTGCAGCTTAACACAGAGTTCAGTGAGATCCGGCCTACGAAATGGCGGCGACCGTACAATCCATCCAGAGACACCGCCGAGGAAGGCGGACTTCCAGAGTTCCACTTCCTCATCTGCTCGCACACTCTGCCTCGCTTTCAGCAGCTGAAAAAAAAAAAACAATGAATCAGCGCACTGCGTATGGACACAACACATCTATTAATGCACCTGAAAAATAGTCACCAAATAAAGTCTTACCCTCTTTCTTCTGGCCCGACTCCGAGCAGATAGCCTCAGCACGCGGCGTGTGGCTGGCAGCGTATATCTGAAGCTCCTGCGTACCGTCTGAAAATACGTCTTACAGGCAGCTGGAAAACAATTAAATGAGAGTGGTATAAATAAATAATCAAACGCAAGTCACAGTAACAAGGAAGGAGAAAACATTAAAACAAGTCACTTACACACAATGTCGTCTTTATCAACATCGTGCAAATCTGGACTTGCCGAGATGGGAGGTCTGTGAAAACAAAATGTAAAGCTATGATCGGTATCTATCCGTATCCATTGCCTTTTACCGCAGAATGAAAGCATATTCTTTAAATCTTACCCTTGCTCCGGTTCATAGCGCCTGCAATTAGTCTCCGAGTTGTTAAGACGGCATACTGCTTCCTGTAAATCACAAAAAATACACTTTAATAAAGCTTGTTCTTGCAAGGCTACTGTTAGCGGTAGCTTAGGCTAGGCTACTATTAGCCGCTATTAGCCGTAGCTCAGGCTAGGCCGCGTTTAGCCTAGCAGGCTAAACATATATTTACCGCTAGCATCTCTTCTTTGAGTTCGTCTTGTTCGATGCAGAGTCGCCATCGCGTCCAAGAGGAGTTTTACCCCGAAATCCAGAAGCTCCAGACCGCCTGCACAAAGCAAAGCATACATCCTCCGCTGTGGCTGCACACCGCGCCGCTCTGAGTTCTTGGAGATCGCAGAGAGCATGCGCGAGATGAACCAGGGTTTCCGCGGATCAATAAAAATAATTAAAAAATCATTCTTTTTTTTTTTTTAATCAAGGCCTTAATTGGCACCTAAATTATTTAAATATGTTTATCGAAGTATTTATAATTCTTTAATAAAAAATGCTTATAAAAACAATTTCGTCAGATATATTATATCGCTCCAGGCGGAAATATATATACGTATATATGTGTGTGTGTGTGTGTGTGTGTGTGTGTGTTTACATACATACAGGAGTCATGGAACTGTGCTTGCAGCTCCTTCATATTTCATGTACACTAAAAACTTGTGTACATGGTTCTTGTTGATGGCATTAAAATCATTTCAAATAGCATTAAAATAGCATTAAATTAGAGTCACTCATTCCTGTATGAACCCTGTGAGCGCTTAATTTAATATGACATATTAAAAAAATCCCACCATCATCCAGCATATGTTCAGTTTCTGCCCAAATATATATTTATATTTTTGTAGATTTTTGTAACGGGGATAAGGATAATTCAAAACTGCTTTTTTTTTAATGAACTTGTTCACTACTTCCAAACTCAGCATCTCTTTTCATTCCTGTAATAAGAAGTTTCTTTTGAATGGATTTGATTAAAGTTTAAGTCCCTCGGTATAAAATAAATATTTTGATGGAGATGAGAAATCTGCTTCCTCGTTGGTGAATAACCAATAGTTTGGATCCAATCATTTAAATAAACGGTGTTAGTTTTTTTTTTAATATATATATATATATATATATATATATATATATATATATATATATATATATATATATATATATATATATATATATATATATATATAAAAGAATTGTGCTATAATTTCTAGTCACCGATCTGTTGCTGCTATATTTTAATTTGACGAACCGGAATTTGTCGATGTTCTTTTTCCTGTTTGGTGCGATTGCAATTGCGGATCTTGACCTGGCCGGACCTTATGACCACAGTGTACCAATCTTCTGATGGCTACTTCCAACAGGATAATGCGCCATGTTATAAAGTAAATCATCTCAGACTCATTTCTTGAAACTTTTCCACTTAAGTAATTGTGAATTGAGCATATTGACAGACAACATTTTATTTTTTATCTTAAATGCAATTTTTTTTTTAAATAATTACTGCTCTAAATGTATTGCTCTGTCAGCTAAAGATCTGTTTTGGTCTCTATACTTTAATTAAATAAATCAATTCAAGCTAAAATGTAAGAGGCTATACCTGATCTCTTTGTATCAGAGAATTTCTTACCCAGAAAGATGTCACTTGGAGTAAAACCCCCCCTGCAACCCTGATTTGCATTTGTATAGCTCACAGCATGTTCATTTACATGTTAAAGCCTCCCCTAGAATTCCATGGGGGGGAGGCATGGGGGGAACACTGCCTAAGAAAGTCCACGTCAATTTCTGACAATTTACGGGAGTTTTCGGCGAAGCCTGCAAATTGTCGTAAACTGCCGCTAACCTGAGGTTCCACGACAATCTACAGTGCCGCATATTGACGAAAATCCCACTTTTCATGCAGTGAGGAGTTATTGGGGGTTCAGGAAGGGGATCAATCCAAGTAGGGAAGAGAACGTGAGGATGATTATTGTTCCAGATGAGGAGCCGGTCTCAGAGGGGGCTTGTGGGTTGGAGACCAAACGGTGGAGAGCAGCAGGCAGACGGGGTAAAAGCGGAGCCTGGGGGAAAAGGCAGCAGGATGGGCAGGAGCACAGGTGAGTCAGTCACAACCTGACAGTACAGATTCAGAGCTCTGGGAGAGTTCACTCAGGGAGAGAGGCTTGATTTTACCAACTCACTCGGACCATCAGGCAGCGAATGATAGTCCAGCTGGTCCAGGTGAGCTACCTGTCGGATTGGCACGCCCTCCAAATGGAGATCTGTTGGGAAACCTGAAGTCTCAGCCACATTCAGACACCATGACATCTGCTTTATTATGTAAATGAGGAAGGGGTGTGTCTTGGAGGGTCAACTGCTGCCTATTGGTTGGCGGCCCATCTTCTGAACTCATACAGCTCAGAGTATTAAGTTAAAAGTTCTCTTTTCTGTTGCTGTTGTTAAAAAAAGTACATTTTAAGATTGTTTGAGGCTAGAACATTATAATTTTAAGTGTCACTATATGGTACATCTACCAATTTAATGCGTAATGTTAAAACACTTCTGAATTTGAGAGGACCGCGGATCAAGCCGAGCTCCAAGGCTAATGGGAGCCAGGGC
The DNA here is from genome assembly GCF_016077235.1 of Cyprinodon tularosa. Lineage (NCBI taxonomy): Eukaryota > Metazoa > Chordata > Actinopteri > Cyprinodontiformes > Cyprinodontidae > Cyprinodon > Cyprinodon tularosa. The sequence goes on along the minus strand of NW_024038457.1, from coordinate 73,380 downwards.
GAATCATGGCCCGTCTGCAGCAGCTCTCTCTAGGCATAGCTGCGTCTGAAGGACCGCTGGCTATGATGGCGGTTTTTTGTTTAATTTGGCAAAATGTTCATTAGATTCATATTTATCTGACTGTTAATTATTATCCCCCCACCAAATGAAAAAAGTCAGAATTGATTTATTATTTAGAGACTATTAATAACAGGAGGTGACAAGCAGCTCCAGACAAACAGAGCATGTGGTGACGTCATCAATAGGCTTCTGTTCCTGTTGACCCAGAATTATGCTGTGTGCTGCCGTTCTCCCCGAGTCCAAACTTTCCTGTGTTCTTCACAAGAACTTACTTGGCAAGGACACGAGTCCGTACTCGCGTTCTTATGAATATAAAAAGGGCCACTGACTTCAGACTGGACTTCAGACTCTTCCCTCCTCCTGTACATTCATAAAATGCTAACCAACCAATGGGAAGTTGACCCTCTAAAACACACCTCTCCTAAATTTGCATAATGAGCCAGAAATGCAGACAGAAATGTAAAAACAACAGGCAGAAATAAATAGCATTGAAGAAATAAATAGGATAAAAAAATACAAAGGTAGGATAAAACAGACAAAATATTATAACTTGCACATAGATAAATACTTAAAAAAATAAATAATTAATAAATAAAGTTGAAGATTATAACAGACAATAAATAAATAAGGTAATTATTACAAAGGCGAATAAATAAAGAAGCTAATTAAAAGAGGTGTATATACATTTATGTCTCACTGTATACTTAAATTTCTACCTACATTTATTTGTTTATTGTAATTTTGGGAACAATAATTGTATACTTATTTCTTTATTGAGCATTTATTTATTTCTGTATTTATTTTTAAATATGCTAGAGCTGGTCCTCCATATGCTTGGTTCCCAGAGACAGGTGTACTCTGGGTGTGCATACATTGAGCTCTTTTTCCTTTTATTCTGTTTCTGAACCTGAAATCAGGGAAACTGAGTTTTCCATTTCACAGTTTCCTCAACCTCTGTCTCACTCACCGTGGTAACATTCGCCACAGAGCTAACCTGGTCAGCAGCAGGTTTGTTCAGTAAACTCAGTGTCCTCTGTCTGCCCTCTCCTTACAGCCGATCACGTTGTTTTATTTCCTGATTTAGTCCAATTTTGTCGTAGTTTTGCACATTCAAAAAAAGAGGGCCATGTGGTTGCAGGTTTTCTTTCCAACCAATCAATAGCACACCAGACTCCAGTCATCTCATGAAGTCATCATGTTCAGACTGGATTCCCTTGATGAGATGAATGGAGTCTGGTGTGCTATTGATTGGTTGGAAAGAAAACCTGCAGCCACACGGCCCTTTCTGGAACCTGTTTGACACCTGTGCTTTACAGTAGGACATCATTAATGAGTGTATGGAATACTGCTGGGGCATTAGAGAAGCTGAAAGGCACGAAAATGTACTCAAAGTGTCCAATGTAAGTTTTGAAGGCTGTTTTCCAGTCATCTCCCTCTCGGATTCTAACCAAATGGCGTTTTGAAGGTCCAATTTAGTGAAAACAGTGGCTTTACTTCAAAGCTTGAAGGGCGATGAAATGAGAGGCAGGGAGTATTTATTTTTCACCTTGATCTGGTAGAGTTCCCGATAATCAATGCAGGGACGAAGAGCCTTGTCCTTTTTTTGCACGAAAATAGAAACCTGCTCCAACAGAGGATGTAGAAGGGTGAAATATACCAGCCTACAGGGAACTGTTAAAATATTTCTCCATTGCTTGTCATTCACGTTGGGACAGATTAAAAAGCCATCCTGATGGAAGAAGTGTGCCTGGAAGAAGATCAACTTGCTGTAAGTTATGATATTCCAGAGGAACACTAGTGAAGTCTGCTGGAGGTGATTGGGGATCTGCTACATGAGTGTGAGGAGGAAGAGCGGAACAGAAGCAGTTTTTTGCACATGTATAGGCAAAAGGCCTGTTGGAAAAGATCTAGGAAGTTATGGCAAGAGACTGTTTTGATGTCATCCGGTTTATAGTAGCTTCAGCCCATCTTAAAGCTTTGTCTGAGTAAGCCAATCACATAAAATATCTTACTTGCATCATCAGTAAATGCGGGGAATGCCCGAACACCAGGGTGCACTGTAACACAAACCCCTTGCATTTGTTGAGGTCACTGGTGAATGGTTGCGGGGTAGGCAACACTACGTCCCTGGATGCGGAAGTTTTCCAAAGCACTGCTGGAGCTCTGTTTTCCTCCTGAAACACATGAGGAGAAGAGACTTTAGAGTTGATTCCCTGCAGTTGCCGGAAAAATTCAAAGAGGATCTGATTTGTGGAGGCTTGCTGTTGAGCCATGTTGGAAATAGCCGAGTCGTGTCAGCTGAGGAGGATTCCCTGTTAGGACTGAGTGACTCGTAATATAGAAGCAACTGTATTGCCTTATGTTGTCTAATTCCTGCCCTTATGCTCACTTGGCATCACAGAGAATGCAGCATATAAACAGGGTGTCTACATGCTGGAAGTCACATGCGAATCTTGGAAAAAAAAGGGCTCCTAGTGGCTGACTAGCACTCGTAATCAGGTGATAAGCTAAGAGATTTTGACAGGGCATCGTGTCGGGTCATGGGTTATAAGTGATGTATCATTACGAATGATGCAACTAGGTAAATCACTACTTATATGTTAAGGGACCATTGTAGTTACCTTATCGGTCTGTGACAGTGTGCGTCACTTCCGCAAAAGCGCAATGCATTTAGGGTAGTTGACGCCATTTTTGTGGTGAAGAGACAGCAGCAACAAACAAAAGAAAACTAACAGAGAGCAGACGTGTTCTAGTTGTTTCTTTGGAAATAATGGTACACTGGTGCTGCGTCAAAGGATGCAATAGTAATTCTAAACAGAAAACAGCAGATGGTGCCTTACGGTTTTTCGTATTCCCCACTTGGAAAAAAAATACGGACCGCAGACAGAGGACTTAACAAAGAGGCCACACTGACATCAGACCAACAGACACAGAACGCTCTTTAAGACGTGGTTATCGGGAACAGCTGAAAAAGAATGCCCTGCAAGCAACTGAAACGGGGCTCCATCAGGCTGATGAAATCCTTGAGCAACAGGATGAAGTTACACATGAGGCGACAGAGAACCCTAACCAGCAACAGACTGACACGCAGAAGGCTGCTGAAAACATTGGCCGGCCAAACACCAAGGATGACACAGAAGGTGGTCGTCAGGAAGGACAGACAGAATGTAACCTGTGTGTGCTCAGGTGTGCAGAGATGAACCGTCTTTTGGAAGAAAACAGAGAGCTGCGGCGTGAACTTGATGAGCTGCAGATCTCTGATTGCTTCTTTGGAGACAGTAATGAAAAAGTCCAGTACTATACGGCTCTACCAAACTTAGCAACCTTTATGGCTTTGTTTAATTTTCTGCTGCCTCTCATGTCTGCTCAAAATAAAATTCTCAGTCCATTTCAAATGCTTCTGTTAACCTTCATGCGTCTGAGATTGGATCTGCCCTCAAAACACCTTGCTTATCTCTTCCGTGTTTCACCAAAGACAGTGTACAGAACATTCAATGAAATGGTGTCATTTTATATGCAAATCTAAAGCGTGCAATTGTGTGGCCAGATAGAGACACCTTGCACAAAATTATGCCTCATCAGTTTGTGGAGGCCTTTGGACATAGAGTCACAGTGATTATTGACTGTTTTGAAATTTTCACAGAGAAACCTGCTAATTTGAAGGCACGTGCCCAGATGTTTTCCTCCTACAAGCACAATCATACCATGAAGTATTTAATAGGCATAACACCCAATGGAGCTATATGTTTCTTATAAAAAAGGGTGGGGTGGGCGTACAAGTGACAAACATATCACCTTGAACAGTGGCTTTCTTAACATGTTGTTGCCTGGGGATATTGTGTTAGCTGACAGAGGTTTTGATATACAGGAAAATGTTGGCATGCTGTGTGCGGAGGTCAAGCTTCCAGCCTTCACAAAGGGGCATGTCGAATTCATGTCGAAAGGGTGATTGGAAATGTTTGTCAGAAATACAAAATATTAACTGGAACCATACCCATAAACACGCTGTTGACATGTGAAGGCGAAGAAGTCACTTTTTTGGACAAGATTGTCTCTGTCTGTTGTGCCCTTACAAATCATTGCCCTACTGTAGTGTAAAAATGAAAGCCAGATCATGTACTGTTTCAACTTTATTCTTCTTTTCACACCAATAGAATTTTGATTTTTTTAAAGTTAACTTTTTTTTTTACTTTTGAGAAATAACAGCAAAAAAATGTGGGTTTCACCACCACTTCAAATATTAACAATGTTTCTGAAGTTGTAAAAATGTGTGTACAATAAAGAGTGGAGTTTGAAATTTGAAACAAGCGTTTTTATTTTCTTCTCAATGAAGCAGAGAATTTATGAAAATGCAACACAAAATCTCAAATACATAGATAATGTCAGTGAAAACAGGCCTGGGTAAAGTGAACAGCAAATACAGTGTGCAACTTATCAATGTGCAAAAATTATGACCAGTGTTTTCGTTCGGCCTGATGAGCAGCACAAAATACTTTAATAACTGCAGCTATCTGTGCAACTGATAGCTGCATCAGCCTTGTCCCTGACTTATGACGATCTTAGACTTTTTTACTTTTTTCTACTGTTTGTTGTTTTATCTGTGGTTTGACATGTTTTCACCTGAGTTCCTCCAGGTGCAGCAATCTCTTGAAGAACCTCCTGTCTTCTAACCAGAGTGAAATAGTTACTCACAAGTTCTGGAAGGCACACACAGTTAAAAAATTGATGCGCCTTTTTAAGGAGAGCACTCCAGAGCTGTGCGTCTGGCAAAATACGCACCACAGCACATTCCTTTTGTGTCCACAAAACAAAATTTTTCATCCAGTTTTTCCAAACAAAAGCACTTGTCGCCACTGTTGCATGCCTCCTCGATGGTGCTGTTTCGGTATTGGTATGGACATTTTATTTCAATGCAACCGCTTCCACAGCAGGTGCACTGCACTATTCCATCAGGTGATGCTCCAACCTCTGGAAAATGAGGATTAACAATGAAGCCACACCGTCTCAGTTCAAAATCACTGTGGTGTTTTTCTCTCTGCAGTCTGTACTGTCTTCTTCCGTTCTCCTCATTTTGAAGTCCCCATGTTGTGGCAGCACAGCGGCCTGCTCTGTTGCTGTTGTTCAGATGGCAAACTGCTTTTATGGTTGTGAGTGCAGGCTTTTCCAAATCAGAAACATACACAGAATGCATGTTTGATGCTGTTATCCGCCCTACACGGAAGTGATGCCAAGCTGAAGAATTTTGCTGCTTTCTTGTGTTCTTTTCAATGTAGTGTGCTTGCTCTGGTGTAACTGCAGCCTTGTCTGCTAAGGTTTTGCAATGTAGAAGCAAAGCAGACAGTTCAGTATTTTGAAATTTCTCATCCCGTAGTTGGCAGAGTGACTTTGGTGCAAAGAATGGCTGCACAGGATCAACAAATGCTTCATAATAGTCAGGATAAGTACAAAGAACTGCAGCTTTCGGCGTTATCTTGTGTATTCCAGCCAGGTAGGAGGTCCACTGATCCTCTGTGGCAATGCCATGTGGGCAAGTGCTTGAGGATGCCCTTGGACTTGGCATGCTTGTTCCTTCACCATCCAGGATTTTATTCAAGGACTTTCGTTTGGAGTTCGGAGTGGTGAAGTCTATTCTGTGCCCTGCTTCTGCTCCCACCTTAGAAACGTTGCTGGGTATCATCCAGTAAGCAGGTTGGCCAGCCACTGTAACTGTCTCTCTGCATCTGATGACAGCCTCCAGCTTGAACAGCATAGCTGCAACATGTGTGCATGTCTCTGCGATTCCAGCCATACATGTACAGTGACCTGATAGTATGGTGCCTGTTGGTTCAATGATGGCCCAGGGTTTCAGTGGGGTATCATTAAGACGTTGGGAATGAAGGACCTGTAAGATGAGATAAAAAAAAAAAAAAAATTTGTAATCTGAAAAAATTGGTAGGCTTGAGACATTTACTGTACTGTAATAATTTGTTAATATGATTAATTGTTTCAGCCCTACATAAAATACATGAAATTAGCTACACAGAGTAACTACAGCCCAGATGTACAACTTCTAATATTAATATTTTAAATGCTCAGTGTCAGTTCCTCTTATAGTTCCAGTGCACATGTAATTATAATACATTTATTTTCCGTCCCTTGAATGTATTATTTTTCATGATCCAGAGAGAGCATATTAGATAAAAAAAAATAAGAGTGGGTTTTACCTCTGTTTACCTCTGCACAATTCTATATACCTTAAGAAGAAAACACAGGATAAATCCACATATTACAGACATATTTAGACTATATTTGGTTAAACAGACACTGTCTTAGTCACAGGTACATTTAAATGCAATCCTTTTCAAAGTGGAAAAAGTCCTAATTCCACATTCATCAGAGCCAGTGATGCTTTAAGTCTTGATGAACAGCATCTAGTGCATGTAGTGCTTATAACATTTGTATTAATGTTGCAAGACATGCTGCTGTTCTTTTTAAACAAAATGAGCCCTGAAGCTCACATTAAGCATAAAAAAGAGCATGCATATTTTGCAAAGGACCAATGAAACTGAAGAATAGTGTCCCTACCAAAGTTGAAATCAAACCTACACCCTTGGATTCACAGTTCATGCAACTTAACTCATTTACAGCTTTCTTACCTTGGTTGTGACAATCGTGTTTGTACATTCATCTGGTTGAAATGACAAGAGATCCTGCACCCAGCCATTTGAAAAGTGCCCATGGGCTTCAAGGGATTTGTAGTTCCGAAATTCTGAAAAAGTGTAAGCGCTTATTCCATACACAAGGTAGTTGGTAATATCCAGAGAGGTAGTTGGAGGTAGGAGTTCTGCGTCAGACTGCCAACTATTAGCTCTCACTTGGTATGGATCAATGTTGTTTATGGAGGCTAACTTGGCATAATATCGTTCCCTAGCAGCTTTTGAAAGTTTGTCTGGGTAGGGTATCCGTTCAGTTTTCTTGTTCTTTTCCATTTCAATGATAATGCAGCGCTCTCCTCTCGTCTTCTGTTGTTTTGTTTTTCTTTCGCTCACCACAAAAATGGCGCTAGGGGGCGTGTCTGTCATGTGACTGACAAAGACCGATTGATATGTCTCCAAGTTTCAGTTCACCTGAGCCTGAAGGGCTGTGATGTTGAGAAAAAGGCCAGAGGGGCTGTATTGAGATCTCGTTGCTGTTGTTATTGTCTCCGGAGAAAGAAACAACAGAGAGCAGGTTGCCTCTGTGTTGATGATGTTTGAACAAAAGTTGTTAAAAAGAGTTAAATAAGTGCATGCAAATTAATTTAAATTGGCTACTAGAGTCTATGAAGATAGAAAAGGATGTGAACAGGAAACTAGTTGCCATGGCTTTAACAGAATTTTGTGTGTTTGAAGAGCTCTGAGGCGTGTGATCCTGTATGACCAGTGCTGTTTGAAGTATGTGTGTTTGAAATCTAAGTGAAAAAAAAATTCTGTTTAAATGTAAACCTCCTTCTAGATCTGTAGTCAGATCTGCTTAAACACTATGACCTAATCTGGCTGAAAAAAGTGTAAGGTAAGACCTGGTCTCTACAAAATGTAGAGATCTAAAATAACCTTTCCAAACATAAACAGGACATAAAAGGTCAAAATTAAAGGAGGAAACAAGTCAATAAATAAGGAAACAAAACAACAAAAAAAGTTAAAATATTGGATAAATAAGTCTAAAAACTTAGAAGACTAAACAAAAGAAAGAAAGTGATCACTTTATATCTGCCAAAGACGTTTGCTTTCACTTTTAATTGTTACTGCGTCACATTTTCTAATAGCTGGGTTGCATTGAAAAAACGGGTGTCCATTTGTTTGTTCTAACTAAACAAGGCTTAATTGTAATAATTAACAACTTATTTGGTCGATAAGTTGTTAATTATTACAGAACATTTTGGTAATTTCTGCACATGCTTATAAATTGGATGCGTTCTGAGTGATTCAGTAATGTGTGGGAGCAAAGTCATCAAACGATGACAAAACATTACAAAACTTTCTTAAAAAGAAAATACAAATAAGGTGCAAAAGAAATACAATCCTGTCTAGAAAATTTCTGTTACAAAGTGTTTAGTTTTAGTTATATCTCGTTTCTGTTGTTATACAAATGCTGTTGATGTTTGTCTTTTTTTTGGAGGTGAACTTTGGAAAGAAAAGTTGACATAAAATATAAAATTCTGTCTGCAGTTTCGAAGACAGAATTTCTAGGGGCAGCCAAGGTGTTGAGGGGATCTGTCTTTGTGGCCTTAGGATTGGATCTTTGTTATTCGCATTTGATGTGGTCCTGTTGGCTTCATCAGGGCGTGATCTACAGCTCTCACTGGAGCGGTTCGCAGCAGAGCGTGAAGCAGCCGGGATGAGGATCAGTGCCTCCAAATAGGAGACCATGGTCTCGAGCCGGAAAAGGGTGGAGTGCCTTCTCCAGGTTGGGGAGGATGTACTGCCCCTAGTGGAGGAGTTGAAGTATCTGGGGGTCTTGTTCACGAATGAGGGGAAGATGGAGCAGGAGATCGACAGGCAGATTGGTACGGCGTCTGCTGTGAAGCAGGCGCTGTACCGGTCTGTAGTGGTTCAGAGAGAGCTGAGTCAAAAAGCAAAGCTCTGGATTTACCGGTTGATCTAAGTTCCTACCCTCATCTATGGTCATGAGCTTTGGGTCATGACCGAAAGAACGAGATGCTGGATACAAGCGGCTGAAATGAGTTTTCTCCATAGTGTGTCTGGGCTCTCCCTTAGAGATAGGGTGAGGAGCTCAGTCATCCAGGGAGGACTCAGAGTAGAGCCGCTGCTCCTTCACATGGAGAGGAGCCAGCTGAGGAGGCTCAGGTTAGGACGCCTCCTGGACGCCTCCCTGGTGAGGAGTTCCAGGCACGTCCCACCGGGAGGAGGCCCAGGGGGAGACCCAGGACACGACAATTTACTATGTCTTGAAGTTAACATGTTAAATGTTAGAAAATCTATTGGTCCAAAAAGTGGTTCTGAGTTCTGTCCATAGATATTCTACACACACACACACATTATGCATGACTCACACACAGCTTGTTATAATAGCAGCCGTTTATTGAGAGGCAGAAGGAAGAGGAGAACACAGCACATGCAGGGGCGATCATAGAGAATAGAGGGACCAGGAGTTTGGAAGCTTTTTTAACTTAAAGAAATGTACAGATTGTTTCACTAGAATGATATTGTGTACGGCATTTAGAGTGACTGATTCTGGAGCTTATATTTGACTATGTTAAACCACACGTGATTAGACAAATTCTGACTTTGCACATAGATGAGAGAATTTAGTTACTCCTGAGTAAAGTTGGTCAAATTGTAGCAAAGTGAATAAATGAAACACTGATTATTGAGCATACTTAAGGTGAATTAAATAGATCTTTAATCATTAAATTTTTCAAAAAAGACAGTTAAATTTAAGATTAGGATTCTATGGTAATTAACTTTAGTTACATTTAAGATTGGGATTCGATATAATTAACTTTTTAGCGAAACTTAATAGAACAAAATACAACTCAACATTTATTAGGGGTAAGAGACAAACACAATACAATCCTATTAACACTTTGAAGCAAAAGTTGAAATGTGGTTTTGCTATTGGAAAAGTATGATTTAAAAAATTCTTTTAATGAAAATAATAACAAAGGCAAATTATTTACACAGGGAATTTAATGAAACTTCAAACAGTATTATGGATGTTTTAAATATAAAATGTCTTTAAAAACATGTCTTTCCATTTGCAGATGAATGGAATAATCTGAATAAAACATTATGTAGACATAGGAGTTGGATGAGTTTGGCTTAAAGGGATAGTTCGGTATTTTTGACATGAATCTGTATGGCATCCCCATCACCAGTGGCATGCAATCACACTGACTTACCCCTGGCAGCGTCCTGTGAGCAGAGTTATCGTCCAGTTTTGGTCAAGCCAAAAGTAGTCCGGCAGGTTTTTAGGAACAGCGAAATAAAACTTTTCTCTTCCCAAAACATTATGTGTTCAAAAGAGCGATATTTTTGCATCCCAAAAACATTGTAGTGGAAAAAGTCACACGTCGTTATCACTTGGTCCTATTTTCTCTCTGTTCGTATCAGTGCGCGCCGTCATTCAGACAGCGAGCCCAACAACAGCCATGTCTCCCTCCGCCTAGCTGGGCTACAATGTTTTTGGGATGCAAAAATATCGCTGTTTTGAACACATAATGTTTTGGGAAGAGAAAAGTTTTATTTCGTTGTTCCTAAAAACCTGCCGGACTACTTTCGGCTTGACCAAAACTGGACGAGAACTCTGCTCACAGGACGCTGCCAGGGGTAAGTCAGTGTGATTGCATGCCACTGGTGATGGGGATGCCATACAGATTCATGTCAAAAATACCGAACTATCCCTTTAAATAGTTAGGATACAGTGCTTTGAGCCCAGGGAGGCTCAGAGCTGCATGAGAGCCGTCTAGACTTGTGACCAGCTGATTACTAAATGCCAAGGTCAGCCTGATTAACTGAGGCCGTGCAGCCGAGGCCGAATGAGGCAGAGACTGGATGAAAGACAGTCATCTAGCCCAAGCGGCTCGAGTAAACAACACTGGCACAAGGCCAGAAGCAGATAGTGCTGCAGCTGACATGAAAAGCTTGGAGGGAAGTGCTGGCCTTGTAGTTAGGGCATAGAGCTTGGAATCCTGAGGTTGCGAGTTTAAAACCCACTTCCACAGCCTATCACTCTGGCTCTCTGAGCAAGACCCTTAACCCTGATTGCTCTCTGGGTGCCAAACAATGGCAGCCCCCTGCTGAGATCAATAAAAAGTTAAATTAATTAATTATTAAGCACGGCCAAAACAGGAGATGGTTTCTGTTGCTGGTTGCTGGACATGAAGAAAATACTGAAAGACCCAGATATTCAAATTAACACAGGTTTATGGTCAGCGTAAGTGAATTATGGTTTATTTATGTACTACAGTAGAAAGCAGTAAAATATTAAATTACATTTATATTGTATCTAATATAATATCTATCTTTTCTTACAAAACAAACATTAGGTTTAACTGTACTTCTAATTCAAACACATCTATTGCAAAATTTTTAATCAATGCCTTAGAGCAGTTGTGATTATCTCCACATAAGCTTGCATTCAAAACCTTTGAATGCCATGGTTTTCTTTATAGAAAAACTATTTCCCAACATTATAATGCATTACGTTCTGGTTCAGATATCTGCTAAAACAAACGCTTAACAAAATATAGTCGAGCAGTTAATATAGAGAGATGTAAAGTTTTCTGAGCACATTATGAGACTTGGAACCACCATAAGGATAATTCATATCACATTAATATGTTACTAATTGCCACTATATAAATCATTGCAACAGTTACATCCTGAATCCTATGGGATGTTATTTTATTTTTAATTCATTTTTGTACAATTAAGTTGAAGAACCACCAGCTATGATTTGTAAAGATTCAGTCTTATAGTGGATCTACAGGTTTTGTTTAATATATCAGAAATATTTTTTCTTTATTTATCCCTACATTCTCTGTCAAGGTTGATAAACATGATGTATTAATCGGTCAAAGTTTTGAATGGAAAAGATCAAACATTTCTACACAGCGCAAACCAGAGATGTTAAAATTTAAGTAAAAGGTCTCAGAATTGAATTTCACTCAGTAAATGTTTTTTTAATACTTACAGTTATTTCCAGGAGTTGATTGGGTCAGTGTTGAATCGACTCTCCTGTGAGTCAGTCAAGCTAAAAATTTTGACATGTTTTATGTGTCAGAAACTGTAACACTAAAAATCCCAGACCTCAAATTTCATAAGCCGATATTCAGAAATCCTATGGAGTTTGTGATGAATGTGACGAGTGGGCTGCTCAGTGGCACAGTCGGTAGCACTTTCAGCAAGAAGGTTCTGGGTTGGATTCCCGGCCCGGGGTCTTTCTGCATGGAGTTTGAATGTTCTCCCTGAGCATGCATGGGTTCTCTCCTAGCACTCCAGCTTCCTCCCACAGTCCAAACAAAAACCAAAAAACATGACTTTTAGGTTAATTGACTTCTCTAAATTGTCCTTAGGTGTTGCCCTGCAATGGACTGGCGACCTGTCCAGCATGTACCCCGCCTGTCGCCCATAACAAAGGAGTTAATATTTGTCCTTGGATCAGTGTTAACTGTTATGTCCACACACTAACGCTGATTTAATTTTACTCTCCCTTGTGAGTTAAAAAAGGAACTCTTTTAGAGTGTTAAAAATTTAACTATTTCAATTGTGTCAATTTAACTCTTAAGAGTGTGGACATACATAAACCCTGACAAAGTATTAAAATTTACTCTGTCAGAGTTAAATCAACACTTGACTTGACTTTTTGCTCTGCAGACCATGTCTTTTTTTCAGTACAGAGGCTCAGCCTCAACACTGCAGGAAACAACTTGGACCAGGTTTTAATTGCACACATTGCATTAATTCAATTCTGTTTATTTCTATAGCGCCAATTCACAACACAAGTCATCTCAAGGCACTTTAAAGTTCAACCAGATCATAGATTCAAATTGATTCAAAGTCTTCTATATAAGGAAAACCAGCTGATTACATCGACTCATTGACTCTTCAGCAATCCCTCACACAAAGCATGCTTGTAGCGACAGTGGAGAGGAAAAACTCCCTTTGAACAGGAAGAAACCTCCAGCAGAACCAGGCTCAGTGTGAGCGGCCATCTGCTGAGGCCGACTGGGGTTCAAGGAGACAGAAGCAGACATAGAAAAAGAAGCATAGATACAAAAGGAGACTGTCAACCAGCTCCACAGGCGGCCCCGTCCAGGAAACACACAGCCAGGCAGACGAGCTCCGAGCCAGCTCCCATGTCAGAGGATGAAGAGAGCACATCCAGTTAGTCACAGTCAGAGAAACAGGACTACACTGGAAAACAGGCCAAGCTCCAACATCTAGAAACAAAAGGTGTTGATGGCAGCAGCACAGCTGATATTTCTCTCCAGGATGGATTCCTCCAGCAGTCTAAGCCTATAGCAGCAGAACTATAGAGATAGATCAGGATAACCTGAGCCACTCTAACTAGAAGCTTTATCAAAAAGGAAAGTTTTAAGCCTAGCCTTAAAAGTAGACAGGGTGTCTGCCTCACGGACTAAAACTGGTAGTTGGTTCCACAGGAGAGGAGCCTGAGAACTAAAAGATCTGCCTCCCATTCTACTTTTAGAAGTTCTAGGAACCACTAGTAAACCTGCAGATTGAGAGCAAAGTGCTCTGTTAGGAACATAAGGAACAATCAGATCTCTGATATCAGATGGAGCTTGGCCATTTAAGGCTTTATATGTGAGAAGGAGGATTTTAAATTCTATTCTGGATTTAACAGGAAGCCAATGAAGAGAAGCCAGGATAGGAGAGATATGATCTCTCTTTTTCATTTTCATTAGAACTCTGGCTGCAGCATTTTGGATCAGCTGAAGGCTTTTAACTACAGTTTGTGGACTTCCTGATAGTAAAGAATTACAATAGTCCAGCCTTGAAGTAACAAATGCATGGACTAGTTTCTCAGCATCACCCCTGGACAGGATATTTCTAATTTTTGCAATATTCCTCAGATGAAAGGAGGAAATTCTAGAAACCTATCCCATGCTGTTTAATAATTCTACCGATTGGGAGCATGTATAAAGTAAAAAGAATTGGTCCTAGCACTGATCCCTGTGGTACTCCACAGGCAGAGATGGCAAAAGTATTCACTTTCCGTACTTGAGTAAAAGTACAGATACTTGTGTTAAAAAATACTCTGGTAAAAGTGGAAGTACTGATTAAACTTCTTTACTCAAGTAAAAGTAACAAAGTACAGGCTTGTAAATTTACTTAAAGTATAAAAGTAAAAGTAGAAACCACTTTTTTCATGCCGTTGCCTACATTTTAAATGGATGTCTGCCAATAGGACTAGATCTCCGTTGTGTTCATTTTCAATCATCTCGTCGTCCATGCTACTATGCTAACGCCACCGCCACCAGGCTGCAATGATTTGCCGCCAATGAATACCGCCGAATCTGTCGATTCATCTTGTAGTGGTGCGTCAAATGCAACTTAGATTCCCATCCAATTAGATTGAATTTGGTATTGATGATGTGAAAAATAATAACGGTAACTCCATTGAAATGATTCAAAACTAAAGTAACAAGCCAATATTTTAAAATGTAAGGAGTAGAAAGTACAGATATTTGTGTAAAAATGTAAGGAGTAGAAGTAAAAAGTGGCAATAAAAATAAGTAGTAAAGTAAAGTAAAAATATCAGAAAAATCTACTTAAGTACAGTAACGAAGTATTTGTACTTCGTTACTTCCCATCTCTGTCCACAGGTAACTTTTGAGCATGAGGAAGATTTGTCATTAACGTGAATAAACTGATATCAATCAGATAGATAAGATTTAAACCAGTCTAGAGCTGTTCCTTTAATTCCAAGAAAATATGAAAGTCTTTCTAAAAGAATATTATGGTCAGATCCAACAGGACGAGCACAGATACAAGTCCATTGTAAAATTCAGCTAGATTAAAAGCGGAACTCACAAACACTCACAAATCAGGCAAAGTATTACAATTGTTAGTAAACAAAGATTTATAAAAAAAAAAAATAATGATTGTAAAAAATCGCACTATTACCAAGAATCCGAAGTTTAATTCAATAATATTTCAGTATAAATGATAAATAACCCAAAAAAGCTTCACAACCAATTTATAAGTAAACTCAAATCTCAATTTATATCCACAAAAAACAAACAAAAACATCACTAATCACTGAAAGTTCAAAACTGTCTGTCTCTTTTTATTTCTAATAATAATGTCCAAACAGGAGTTCCATAAGCTCCGAACCCAAAGTAAAATCCTGGAAGTCCAAAGTCCTTTCCAAAACGAAAAATCAAAACGGCAACCCCCCCCCAAAAAAGATTAGAAAAAAGAGTGGTACTACCAAAAATCCCCAAAAAGAAAAATAAGGTCCAGATCTCACCAGAGCGTCTTTCTTTCCCCTGCATCTCCTTGCACCGGGCGGCGTCCTCTGGGTGCAAACTCCGATCAGATTTCTACTTGGCTGATCTGCGGTGCTGGGACAAAATTAGGCTGTGTTTTATCTTTCTTTCTTTATTTTTGAAAAAAGACACCTCCTTCAGCTCTGTTGGGGGAAGCCCTAGGCGCTCCCAGGCCAGCTGAGAGACATAGTTTCTCCAGCGTGTCCTGGGTCGTCCCCTGGGCCTCCTCACAGTGGGACTGCCTGGAACACCTCCCAAGGGAGGCGTCCAGGGGGCATCCGAAGAAGATGTCCAAGCCACCTCAACTGACTCCTCTTGATGTGGAGGAGAACCGGCTCTACATTGAGCCTCTCCTAAATGACAGAGCTCCTCACCCTATCTAAAAGGGAGAGCCCAGCCACCGTGCGGAGAAATCTAATTTCAGCCGCTTGTATCCAGGATCTTGTTCTTTCGGTCATGATCCAGATTTCATGACCATAGGTGAGGGTAGGGACATAGACCGACCGGTAAATTGAGAGCTTTGCCTTTTCGCTCAGCTCTCTCTTCACCAAAACAGACCGGTGCAGCGTCTGCATTATTGCAGCAGCCGCACTGATCCGTCTATCGATCTCCCGCTCCATTCTTCCCTCACTTGTGAACAGGACCCCAAGATACTTGAACTCCTCCACTGGAAGCAGGGACTCTTCTCAAACCTGAAGGGGACAAGACAACTTTTTTCCGGTCGAGAACCATGGCCTCGGACTTGGAGGAGCTGATTCTCATCCCGGCTGTTTCACACTCGGCTGCGAACCGCCCCAGTGCACCCTGTAGGTCTTGGCAGGAGGGAGCCAGCAGAACTATGTCATCCGCAAAAAGCAGGGATGAGATCCACTGGTCCCAAAACCAGACCCCCTCCGGTCCTTGGCTGCGCCTAGAAATCTTATCCATAAAAGTAATGAACAGGACCGGTGACAGAGGGCAGCCCTGTCGGAGTCCAGCATGCACTGGGAACAGGTCCGATTTAATGCCGGCAATGCGAACCAGACTCCTGCTCCGCTTGTACAGAGAATGGATGGCCCCTAATAAAGGGTCCCCAACTCCATACTCCTGGAGCACCCCCCACAGGGCAGCACGAGGGACACGGTCGAATGCCTTCCCCAAGTCCACAAAATACATGTGGACTGGTTGGGCAAACTCCCAAGAACCCTCAAGCACCCTGCAGAGGGTGTAGAGCTGGTCCACTGTTCCACGGCCAGGATGAAAACCACACTGCTCCTCCTGCAGCCGAGGTTCAACAATCAGCCGGACTCTTCTCTCCTGCACCCTGGCATAGGCCTTTCCAGGGAGGCTGAGATGTGTAATACCCTGATAGTTGGAACACACCCTCCGGTCCCCCTTCTTATGAAGGGAAACCACCACCCCAGTATGCCAATCCAGGGGGACTGTCCCCTACCTCCACGCGATGTTGAAGAAACGTGTCAACCATGACAGCCTGACAACATCCAGTGCTTTAAGATACTCAGGACTGATCTCGTCTCCCCCGAAGCCTTGCCACCGTGGAGTTTTTTGACCACCTCGGTGACTTCAGCCTGGGTGATGAACGAATCCAACCCCAAGCACCCTGTCTCTTCATCCCCCACGGAAGGCGTGTCTGTCGGGTTGAGGAGATCCTCAAAGTATTCCTTCCACCGCCAGACAATATCCTCCTTCAAGGTCAGCAGCTGCCACTGCCACTGAAAACAGTGTTAGCGAAGCACTGCTTTCCCCTCCGGAGGCCCGGACGGTTTGCCAGAATCGCTTTGAGGCCAACCGATTGTCTTTTTCCATGGCCTCTCCGAAATCCTCCAAGGCCCGAGATTTTGCCTCTGCAACCGCCCGGTTGGCAACACGCTTGGCCTCACGGTACCTGCTTGCTGCTTCAGGAGTCCCACAAGCCAGCAAAGCTCGATAGGACTCCTTCTTCTATTTCTAGCCGGTATCGCTCCACCTCCCGCACAAGCTCGGGCTCCTTCCCCACCAGTGAGGTGACATTCCACGTCCCCAGAGCCAGTTTAAGCGCCCACGGATCAGGTCGCCGAGGTCTCCGCCTCTGGCTGCCGCCCAATCCTCTATTCACCGGTCCCTCATGGTTCCCCCTGCAGGTGGTGGGCCCACTGGGGGATGGCCTTGCGTCGTTCCTTCGGGCTGGGCCCGGCCGGGTCCCGCGAGGAAGAGCCCGACCTCCAGGCGCTCGCCGATGAACCCCAACCAAAGGCCTGGCCCCAGGGTGGGGTTTTCCTCATCATAAGGGTTTTTGAACCGCTCTTTGTCTGACCTGTCATCCAGAGCCTGTTTGCCTTAGGAGACCCTACCAGGGTCATTTAGCCCCCGACAACATAGCCTCTGGGATCACCCAGGCACTGAAACCCCTCCACCATGTTAAGGTGGCGGTTCAAGGAGGGGTCCTGTCAGAATTTAATACCAAATCAGAAAGGAACTCTGACAACTCATCTAAAATTCAGAGTAAGGACCTGGTGGACGATACAAAGTTACAAAAAGAAGAGTTTTTTTTTTTTTGCTTTCAAATTTGGATGAGGGAAATTAAGGGTTAAATGTTCAAAAGAGTTGTAAGTATTAACTGCCTTGGGAGTAATCAGTAAGTCAGAATGAAAGATTGTTGATACACTTCCTCCTTACCCAGAACTTCTGGGTATGTGAAAATTTAAATAGCTTGAAGGAGTTGCCTCATTTATGCTCACATAATCCTCTTGCTGCAGCCAGGTTTCTGTAAAGCAACATAAATCAATGTGATTATCACAAATCAAGTCATTAACTAGCAGAGTTTTAGAGGAAAGAGATCTTATGTTAAACAGACCACATTTAATTGTTTTAACTTTTTCCCCAATTGGAGTTATTTTAGTTTTAATTAGATTATCATGATTTACTCCTTTGGGAATATTTGCTAATTTATTAGATTTTGGTCATGGGCAAGACACTGTCTGAATGGAGTAAAGAGTGGGTAACAGTAGAGAAGCTGCAGAGATATGTGTTAAACAACAACTCTGCTTCCTGGTCTGCACCCTGGGATGTTCAGGGATTTGAGGGACTAATAAATGTGGCCAGATTTCTAAAAAGAAGAGCTGCACCATCCAAAGTGGGATGGATGCTGTCTCTCCGAATCAGACCAGGCTTTCCCCAAAAGGATTGCCAATTATTAATGTAGCCCACGTTGTTTTCAGGACACCACCTAGACAACCAGCGGTTGAATGACGACATGCGGCTAAACATGTCATCACTGGTCAGATCAGGGAGGGGACCAGAGAAAATTACAGAGTCCCACATTAGTTTGGCAAACCTACACATTGAAGCAACACTAATTTTAGTGACCTCCGATCAGCGTAACTGGGTGTCATTACCGCCAGCGTCAAAAACAATCTTCCTGTATTCAACCTTATTCTTAGCCAGCAGTTTCAGGTAGGATTTGATTTCGCCGTTCTGGCCCCGGGCAAACATTTGACTATGGTCCCTGGTGTCTCTAATGCCACGTTTCTGACTATGGAGCTGCCAATCCCCAGAGTGGGCTTCTCAGTAGGTGTGTCACTAAGTAGCGAAAACCGGTTAGAAATGTGAATGGGTTCGTGGTGACCAGTGGGCAGAGATCCATTACTAAGCTTTCTGCGTACAGTTACCCAATTGCCTGGTTGCTCAGGCACTTTTCGAGGACAGCTATGTGGGGGGCCTACTTTAACTCCTGGATGTTCAACAGCCTGAAGCCTGGATTCTAACTCTGACACCCTCGCCTCCAAAGCTACAAAAATACTAAACTTATTACACATCCCATTATCACTAAAGGAGGCAGAGGAATAACTGAACATCTGACACAGAGAGCAGGAGAGAGGAGAGGAAGAAGGAAGAGTTGGAAAAGAGTCAAGGGAGGGAGAGAGAGAAGCCATAGCGATGCTAAGCTAGCGCTAGCCTAGGCTAGCTACTCCTTACTACCAGAAATAAAACCGTGTGAAACTGGCAAGTGCTCGGTAGAAAAGCGCAGCTATGTTTTACAGTAGTTCTGGTCAGTTAGAGTTACTTAGATATAGAGATATCGAAGAAAAAATAACTTAAGTTCAGATAACCTTCAGGATTACTTTAACAGAGTTCTCCTCCCCTAAAAGTTGAACTGTAAAGTGCCTTGAGATGACATGTGTTGTGAATTTGGCGCTATATAAATAAACTGAATTGAATTGAATTAAAAGAAGATTCAATTTTAGTAGATCATTATCAGATAGTGCAGTTCTAAATTTTAAAGAATCCGCTTCACTTTCTCTCTCTTCTGTGTTGCTGAGCAGTGCTGCAGAGTACTAAAGCATAGCTTATTCCCCTTCACAGGTTGATGATTTTTGTTGATGTGGTTGCTACTTCTCTGCGTACTGCCTTAGACAACGCAGCTCCTTTGAAAATGAAAACTGTTAAAAATAGAAAGCTGGCTCCTTCGTTTAGTGCAGAGCTGTGCACGTTAAAGGAAAATTCAAGGAAACTGGAGAGAAAATATCGCTCCACAGGCCTACAGGAATCCTACCTAGTCTGGAAAAATGGTTTACTGCTGTATAAGAGGACCCTTTGTAAAGCAAGAGCAGCATATTTCTCCTCGTTAACAGAGGAGAATAAGAATAACCCTAGATATCTTTTTAATTCCATTGCCAAACTCATCCAGAGCCATAGCTCTGTTAAACCGTCCGTTCCACCTGCTCTTAGCAGGAATGATTTTATGGGATTCTTTATAAATACGATTGATTTTATTAAAAATAAGATCATTAGCACTCCCCTATCCATGATTGGTTTGTCTCTGGAGTGTGGGGCAGCATCTGAGGTAGCCATGGAATCTGAACAGGGTTTAGACTGCTTTGATCCAGTTGAGCTTTCAGAGTTAGCAAAATTATTGTCTTCATCTAAGCCTTCAACTTGTATGTTAGATCCAGTTCCAACCAGGTTATTTAAGGAGGTATTCCCTTTGATCATGTCCTCCATTTTAAAAGGGATGAATCTATCCCTGTTACAGTGATATGTACCAAAGGCTTTTAAGGTTGCTGGAATTAAGCCCTTTGCTTAAGAAACCGTCTCTTGACCCAGATGACTTGTTCAATTATAGACCTATATCCAATCTTCCTTTCTTATCTAAAAGTCTTGAGAAAGTAGTTGCTACAGTAACAGGTGTGCGACCACTTACATCATAAAAATAACTTTTTGAAGATCTCAGTGCTGCATTTGATCCAGTTGATCACAATATATTTTTTAGCAAGACTTAAATAATTTTGTGGGAATTAAAGGAACAGCACTAGACTGGTTTAAATCTTATATATCCAATCAATTTCAGTTTGTTCATGTTAATAACAAATCTTCATCATGCTCAAAGGTTACCTGGGGAGTGTCAGCTTTGGTTGTGGTTTGTGGACCCAAATGCAGAGGCAGAGAGGAAGATGTGAGTTCTTGCAGTTTTAATGATTGAACACAGGTGTCATGAAGTTTCAAAGTTCTGACCCAAAAATGCAGAAAACTGAACAGAGAGAGCAGGGAGGTTCAGCGGGTTTTAGTGAAGAAGTAAAATAGGGGGAGAAGTGTTGCTCAGAACACTGCTCAACCGAAACTGCAAAGTGAGGGGAAGACACAGCGGTTAGTTCAGGCTCAGTGGGGAATTTGACTCGTGAAACTTGGAGAAGAGGTTTTGGTTGCCGAATCACGTTTCCAGTGAAGTTGTTGTGTCCATGACTCCTGTCTGTGAGCTGTGGTTCCAGTGTCTGTCTGATTCTTCGGAGGGCGGAACAGGTTTTACCAACAATGCGGTTGATTGTTGGAGAACTGGGATACTGACTGCCACTCAGATTTCCTGCGGGACTTGAACGGGTCGTTGTGGAGAATAATCCCTTTCTCAGTGAAAGCTCAAACAATCTCTTGGGGAAAGTGGATCCAAACCTCCTGTTTGAATCCCAGCTCAGTTTGGAGCTCAGTTTATCCTTCCAGGGAGTGAAGGTCTGAGAGATCCAGTTAGCAGGACAACTTCGTGCCAAGAGGCAAAGTTAAACTCAGGTTGACAAAAAACTCAGCTTGAGTCAGCAAACTCAGCTTGGCTAGAGTACACTAAACTGGCAAACACTCTGGCGTCGAAGTAGTGGCAGCCAGCAGCTTAAGAACACTCCGTTTAACGAGGAAACCATCCGCAGGTGTGTGAGGAGACGGACCAGAACCAGGCGCCTCCTGGTGGATGAAGGGAGACAAACACAGAAAACACAGACACAAAACAGGAGCCCTGACAGTCCCCTCCCCTCAATGACCGCCACCTGGCAGTCCAGAGGAACTGGAGGGCTGCGAGAGACTAAAATCCCTAATAAGGGAGGGGTCGAGGATGTACGAACCTGGGACCCAAGAGTGATCCTCGGGACCGTAACCCTCCCAGTCCACTAAGTATTGCCACCCTCGCCCACGGGGACGAGCATTGACAATCCGTCGAACCGTGTAGGTGGGGTGGCCATCAATGTCCATGGGGGGAGGGGGCTCAGTGGGCGGGCACGAAGGGCTGGACAAGACGGGCTTGACCTGAGAGAATGGAATGTAGGGTATATGCGCAAAGTGGGCAGAAGATGGAAGACTCTGCCCACTTTGCGCATGTGATGCTGGACGGAGGGTACGTTGATCTCTGCCTCTTCAGACGGGAAGAGGGGTGGTTGGTAGCTGATAGAAACCTCAAATGGGGAGAGACCTGTGGTGGCAGAGACACTGGAATTATGCGCATATTCAATCCAAGGGAGAAGTTGACTCCAGTTCGTGGGATCTGAATCAGTGACACATCTGAGGCTGGCTTCCAACTCCTGATTCATGAGCTCTACTTGTCCATTGGATTGGGGGTGGTAACCTGAAGTGAGAGAGACCTTGGCCCCAAGAGCCGAGCAAAAACTTCTTCATACCTGGGAGATGAACCGTGGGCCGCGGTCAGACAGAATGTCCAGAGGTATTCCATGTAGTCAAAAAACATGCTTAACAAGGAGCTGAGCTGTCTGCAGTGCTGTAGGTAGTTTCCTCGAAGAGACAAGATGGCAGGCCTTGGAAAAACGATCTATAATAGTGAGAATGGTTGTCATACCTTTGGTGGTGGGGAGACCTGTGATGAAGTCGATGGCGATGTGAGACCAGGGTTGCTTGGGAATGGGTAATGGTTGAAGCGAGCCGGAAGGAGGTTGATGAGAGGGTTTATTACGAGCGCAGGTTGGGCAGGCTGATACAAACTCCTTGACATCCCTTAGCAAGGAGGGCCACCAAAAGCGCCGACTGATATGGGCTACAGTTCGACTGATCCCTGGATGGGCAGAAAACTTAGATGAGCGCATCCAATCAATGACACGGGCTTGGATGGAGGATGGTATGAAGAGTCTGTTGGCTGGCCCAGTTCCAGGATCTGGTTCAGTCTGTTGGGACTGTTTGACTGGATCCCCAATCTCCCAGGTTACTGCAGCAACAGAGCAGCTGGGAGGCAGGATAGGAGCAGCCGACTCCTCGGATTCGTCCGGGGAGAACTGCCTAGAAAGGGCCTCCGGTTTGACTTTCTGAGAGCCAGGGTGAAAAGAGATTGAAAGGTTGAAGCATGAGAAAAACAATGACCATCGGGTTTGGCGGGGGTTGAGTCTCTTGGCGGATTGTATATATGAGAGATTTTTGTGATCTGTCCAAACCTGAACTGGATGTGCAGCTTCCTCTAGCCAGTGTCTCCACTCCTCCAGAGCCAACTTTATGGCTAACAGCTCACGATCTCCAACGTCGTAATTTCTCTCTACAAGAGAGTGAAAAAAAGGCACAGGGATGCAATTTGTCATCGGTACCAGAAACTTGGGAGAGAACAGCTCCAACTCCAGAATCCGAGGCGTCTACCTCCACCAGTTAGCAGGACAATTTCGTGCCAAGAGGCAAAGACGAAACAAAGTTAAACTCAGGTTGACAAAAAACTCAGCTTGACTCAGCAAACTCATCTTGGCTACTCCGTCTCAGTACAGACTGAACTCTAAAACCATGTTAGTGACTCACACGCTCATAATTACCCTGGGTCATATGTCCGTGGTCACTAACCTCAGCTTTTCCTATACAAAGATTCCGACCTTTGACGCCTTTGTTGATGAGTTGCAACTAACGTTTTTGCGTATCACAGTGATCCGTCTGCTTCAAATTCTTGGTCCTCAATTCTGAATCCTGAAAGTTACATTTATTTTTGCCAATTGAATTGAGATTAGTCAAACTGTAAGATGTGATATCAGGGCTCTAATTGGCAACTAAAAGAAGGGAACCTCTTCTGAAACCTATTTTAGTATGAATTATCAAATCCCATGATAAATAGTAATTGATTTTTTGCCCTTATATTTTTCATTTACATAAAATAATCTTTTATTTAAAAAAAATCATTTTTATAATTGAAAGGGTGGAACTGTGGTGGGAAAATTATCTTATTAATTCCCTGAGTTTCATTCATTCAGGCCTCAGAGCTGCAAGGCTACAAAGTGTCTGAGTTGAGAGGAGTAACAGGCCAGGTTCTC
The DNA here is from genome assembly GCF_016077235.1 of Cyprinodon tularosa. Classification (NCBI taxonomy): domain Eukaryota; kingdom Metazoa; phylum Chordata; class Actinopteri; order Cyprinodontiformes; family Cyprinodontidae; genus Cyprinodon; species Cyprinodon tularosa. The sequence continues at coordinate 49,800 of NW_024038457.1, read as the reverse complement.
TCTCAGGGTTTATTAATAACATGTTACTGTTTAACCAAAGTGTCTGTAATTTGGTTTTGACTCTGACCACTTTCACAGCTTTTCCAGTATTGTAAGTAAGTGAGACAAACACTATCTGGGTCAGAGGAAGGCAGAGCAGCATACTGTGAGGGCTGTTATGATTGTCTTGTTCTCTTTTTACTTTGCAAAGTAAAATTAAGTGCATACCGAGTGAAATTCATAAATTGTTTGTTTATTTAACTGGAGTGAATAGTTGAACACTTTTGTCACAGGAGAAAGGAAGGAGATTAGAAAGAAACACTTTTTTGATAATCTTTTAATCTATATTTGTTGTAAAAAAAATAAGACTTCAGCTTCTGTATGTTTAATACAGTGATTTAAAACAGGAAAAGGAGCATTATATGCTATATTATATAGGTTTATATATTTATAATAAAAAATATAGTCACAATAAATTGTACAAGAATTTTAAAATGAATGTTGGAACATTTATTTTTTAATCTTATACATTTTAAACATGTTAAAACACAACAATAATGTTTCCATTCAGCAACAATAAGAAAGGCTACATTCTAACTGCCAACCTTAACCTCCTAACATCCACCTCATTGTGGGTAATCCTCACCTATTTTGCATACCCAAATGAAAAAGCAAATAACATAGGAACTGTTAGTCCAAATTATCTGTGCATTACATCCTTTGAAAGCTAACACCCTCTAGTTTCCTAATATATAAATTAAAGTTGGGTGACTAGAACACAGACCAACCTGCATCAGTTCAAACATGACTCAAAGTTGTTGTCTTTTTATTCTCGGAAATGATAGGTCTTTTTTGAACAGTGTCGTCCTATAATTCTCTTCTTGACGACTTAAAATTGAAGCTAAGTTTTATAAAAATTCAAAGTTATTAAAAAGCAGAAAAAGTCTCAAACAAAGATCAAAAAAATGTAGACAGAGGCCGCTGAGTCCAGGTCCAGTTTTTATTCCTAAACACTACATATTTACACAGAGCTGGTGAGCCGAAGCTGACAAATGGTGAAACCAGCTCTCTTTTATACATTTCTTTATCGGTGGAAAAACCCCCTTCAGAACATATTTCAGTCATTGGTAAAGGTCACATTGATATTTATCTGCAAAACACGGTGACATTCATATACACATCTCATTCTTGTGAGAGCACTCTCTCAGGCCATGAAAACATCTGGTGCATTCAAATCAGAAACTTATGACGGTTTAGTCAAAAACATGTCAGCTCTTGCTTCAGGTCACGTCAGACGACCATACTGCTCCCCCGTCGTCTCATCACCCTTTGTGGGATCATTACTGCTCCATGTGCTCTGAACATAACAACTCCTTTGTATGGTCAGATTTTTGCTGATCTGGACTACCTTGGGATGTCAAATATTTCATTTTTATTGCGGGCGCTTTTCTTATCACTAAGAGGCCCCCACCCTCCGTTGTCCTGCAAACCTGTCTACCATTGGCGCCAGCTGCAACCAATACACACACTCACTCTGCTTTTCTCCTCTTAGTCTTGAACTGCTCTGTTTTTCTCATTCGTGAAAACAACTTTAAACTTATAAAACATTAACTTTATTTTATCTTATGTTTAGTGCAGATTAATACACAACATTCCCCCCTTTGATCCTAAAAGGATCAATTTACGTGATTATGCAGGTGATAACTAATCTAAAACACTTTAAATGTGAACTCACCCAAGTGACAAAAGGTTATATATATATATATTGTGCACACTAAACTAAACGTGAGATTAAATACACACCATATAGTAGAAGTGAGTAATATAAGATGTGGTGGTGTCTGAGTAAATATTAAACTAGTAAAATGCAGAAAACAGAATATATAAAAACAAAGAGGGATCCCCCTCTTGGCTCCCTTAAGAGGACCCGTCCTCGTTGCTTACTTTTTTTGTAGCAAGATTTTCTAATTCTGTTTTCTCAGCAGAGGCAAATACTAATGCTCAAGCAGCATCTTTTGGGGTAGGGGGTTCACGGGGCCATTTTTCCCCTACGGGTTGGTGGTATTTCACCCCCAAACAAACATAAACACAAACAAAAAGCTTAAACAGGCCCGGGAAACAAATGCCAGGCAAACACATCTTCTAATGGCAAAGGCCCCGTCTTTTTGAAAAACCAAAAATAGGAGAAAACCTTTTTGGAACCTTCTCCTGCACAGTAATTGTACTGTCACATAAAAGTAAAACAAAAGGGTTTAAAAAAAGTTATGCATAATTTTAAAATTTAATCACATTGCCCTTTAAATATCCCCCCTATGGCGTTTGAAGTTGATATATTAAAATAATAAAAACCTCCATAATTCTGTCCAAAATTCTCGGGCCCTCCGTTCGGGCCCCCCTGGTGTAGGGAGCCATATCCCTCCAGTCAGGGGTCAGCTGAAACACTTCTTTTGTAGGTCAAATAATTTGGGCCCTGGGGCCAACCCTCAAATTTGGGCACCCCCCGGGCTCTTGAAAATTGATAATGCCCCCCCTGGCTGGCATCCCAAATTGCTCCTAAAGGTTCCAGTTTGTCTCGGGTCATCGGGCCCGTTTCCCCAAAGCCTTTATTTTGGGGCTTTAAAAAGGGTTGGGGGCGCACCCCGTTCAAAGGCCCCGACGGGGCCTCGGGGTGCGCCGGGCCCTTTCATGAATTGGGCATAAACTAAATTGGGGGTCATGAGGGGGGTTTTTCAGGTTTAAAGGGTTTCACCCTTTTTGGTTTTTTTCAAAAAAGGACCCAAAGGGATGGGCCCCAAAGGAAAACTTTGCAAAAAAGATGGGGCTTCGGAAAGATCAAGCTTTTGTCATCGGGCTATGCCCCACGAAAAAAAGCCAGTAACCCCCTTTAAGGGGTTTTTGGGGGGGAAAAAATTAAAATTTTGGGTGGGGGTTTGACGGTTTGGTGGGCGATCCTCGGGTTTCCCGGGGCCCGGCAGGGGGTGCGGGTTGGGGGCCGAAATCGATACCCGGGTTTTCCCCGGTGAAAATAAAAGGGGTACAGTGGCTTCCCCAGTGGGAAATTGGGGGTTTGATCATAAAGGCCCTGCCTGCTGGTATCATCATGGGTTTTGATCCTCACTGCCCCTGGGGTCATTTTTAGGTTTTGCTCCAACCCAAGTGCACTGTTTGGGCCCCCCTCTGCGGGTTTCAAGAAATTCCCTTTGTGGGGGAAAGATAATGGCATTCCCCCCTAGTGATGGCCTAACAACACCAGTGAAAGCTTGTAAAATTCATTTGGGTTTTCTTCATATTCATCATAACTGCCCTCCCCAATTTTTCAAAATCTACCTGGGTACATAGTAGGGCAAATTTGGGAAACCCTCGGAAGGCATATTTTTCTCTTAAATCTATGGAAAAATTTCCACCCTGAAAGGGTTTTTAAAAATTCTACTGAGTAAGTAGAACTTAAGTCTTTGGGTTTTATGCAAAAAATTTATATATATCCCACGGGTTTTATTAAAGAAATCACGTACCGGGTAAAGGGGGGAAGGGGTGATCATGGTTATGTTTTATATCTTTTGGGTCCAATTGTTCTCTAAAACCCGGGCGGGGAAAAGACCAGTTCACTTACAACAATTCTTGAAAACCATCCCCGAAAAAAGGGGAAATGAACAACCCCAAAACCAATCAATAAAATCAATTACGGGCCCCTAGAACCCTTTTCCATCTCCTTTTCAAGATAGCATTATAGCAGGCTAACAATCATCTTTAGGGCGTTTTTTTTTGGCTTTGAACATTCGCCGGGCCCGAGTACAAAATTTCCAATTGTTGAACTTTAATTTTTTCCCGGGGTTTTTGAAATTCTTTAATTTGCCCTATTCTCTTTTCTCCCTTTGTTTACCAATTTTTAACCATTCAAATGCGTTTTCCCCTACCGCCCATTTTCCTGCTCTTTAATGTTTTTTGGGCCCTAATTTTCTTTTTGCATCTTCCCCTTAAATTTTATCCCCCCCCCAAATCCTCACGGCAGTCCATGTTTTTGGGGAAACCCCACCCCCCAAAATTTTCCCCCTTTGGGGTTACCAAAAATTTCTTCAGCCCCTTTAAACTAACCCAAAATCCTTTGTTTTGCCTGCTTTTAGGATAAATTTTCCCCTCCATCATTTTATTTTTTCATCCCCCTTGGTTAGTACTATTTTTTCCCAAATTTGCTAGTGCACATGTTTGGTTTTAGCCCGAAATTAAATGTGGGTGTGCACTGTTAGAATTAATTTTCATAAAAAAAATTTCCCCCCCCTTGAAAAACCCAAAAAAGGGGGTTAAAAACAACAAGAAATTTTAATCAAACCCGGAAAAAGGGCATACGGGAAAACGCCCAAAACCGGGCGATGGGGTGGGGCCGGGGACCAAGGACCCGGGGGCCCATTTGTTTCCCCGGGAGGGAAGGGGAAAGGGGGGGGATAAAGGGGGAAAGGTGCGGGTTTAAAGGGATTTTAAAGGGGGACGGGAAAACTCCACCAGCATCTAAATTGGGCCAGAAGAAAGAAGTTTCCGCCCCTGCCAAAAACAGGGAAAAGGATTCGGGTGAGACCCGGAAGAAGTCTCAGTGGCAGAAGGATCACCCATCTTTTGCCCAGAAAATCAGAAGATGGTTTGGGAAACATAAAAAAGAACACTTGTCACCCCACAGGCCCCTAAACCCCTGGCGTTTTGGGCGAGCTGCCAAGGGGCCCCCCGAACGTCTTTGGCCCGCCTGACTTTTAGGGAGGGGGAAATGCATCAGTGGCCCGACAGGCCCCCCCGTGGAACTCTAAAATTTTATGAGCTATAAAAGGGGGTTTCGCGGAAAAGGGAAAGACTTTTTTCCGCGGGCCCCTTTCCCGGGCTTTGCGCAAAGCCCGTGGGTCCTGGATCGAGTCCGGGGTGGGGTCGGGAGGGCCGGCCTGGCAGGGGTTTTTTTAAGAAACCAAAGGGGCTTCCCTTTTCGACTTTCAGGGCAGTGGGAAGGGGTTTAACCCACAACTTTAAAGGGGGCCGTACCCTACAGGCCCTTTCCACTGACTTCCAAAAAGACCTTAAAACACACTGCCCCAAACTTGAACTTTCCCTGAGGGTCCACGGGAAATTTGTGGCCCTCGCCCTCGGCTTTGAGCTGTTTTCACCCTTTTGAAAAATTTAAGCCTGTAAATTGGGGGTTAAGGGAAACCCTGAGGTAGTCCCCCATTTAAACGCCAAGCGTGTTTGGGGAAATCTCTCCCACGGGGGCCCTTTCGAACCGTGGGGGAAGGGCATTTGGTTTCGCCTAAAAAGATTTCTGAGGGGAAGTTTTTTTATGGGTTATTTTGAGAAGGGCATTGCCATTAAGGGAAACAGGCAAGGCCCCCCACCCAAGCAAACTTTTTTGGGTTTTCTGTCAGCTATTATCTTAGCAATTTTAAAATTCGGGCCCCCGGGTTAGCTCTTTCCAGGGAACCCTGTGACTGGGTTTATACACCCCAACCAAACTTTTTTTTTTAATGCACAACTTTTAAACATTTGCTGGGTACCCCCTGTGAAAAAAAAAATTTTGGTCCGTTATCAGATGAATTGTGTCAGGCATGCCAAATCTGGGAAAAAACTTCTTTAAAAAAAAAACCCGGGTGTTTTGTTTTTGGGTGGTCATTTTAGCAGGGACTGCTTCAACCCATCGCAAAACCCCTACAAACAACCACCAAACATGTACCCTTCCTCAACCCCCAGGTTATAAATGTCTACAACCCATCATCAGTTTGGCGGAAAGGGAACCGCGGGCATAGGGATAATTCCCGGGGGTTGATTTAAAATTTTTTAAAGGGGCCCCAATTGTACTTAGGCAATGTGGGACAAAAAGGCCCAAATTCTCTGTCTACCAAAAGGTGTCATAAAGGGGGACCCCCAAACGGCCCCTGTAACTTTGAACAACTGGGCCCCCGTAAAACCCAATTTAATCAGGTCCATTAAATTTCTAAGGGGCTGCCCGGTAATAAGGAAAAAGGGTAGTACAAAAATTTCCCCGGGAAACTACGCCCCCAATCCATCTTGGGGGGGGTGTTTAACCAAAGCCGGCCCCCCTTTTGGTTCCCATAGGAAATTTTCCGCTTCAGATATTTAAATTTGGGGCCCTTATTTAAGGGGGCCCAAAATTTTAGTAAGGGGTTCACATTTCACAAACATAAACCCTTTGGTCCCTGCTCTGCTAAAACCCGGTGGCCCTTTAGCTCCTCATTTTCTAATTTAATTTCCAAAAGGAAATTTAGGTTTTTTTTTGCTGTTTGTTTGAGCACACATTTTACAAAAATTTTAACCCTGAATTTGGAAGTAAACAAAGCTTTATTAACTCTACACTGCTTGCCCAGGGTGTCCCCGGGGTTTTTGCCATCTTTTTCTAACAAACCCCCTTTTTGTTTCCAATTTTCTAGGGGTTTTTAAAAATGGCATACCCCAAATATCCAAAATGCACGGGTCATATAGATTGTCCCCTTTTTTAACCAAAACCAATTTACATGCACTTTTAAAAGGTTTTTTATCTCTCCCAAAATTTGGGCAGGGGAAAAGGTTGATCCAAAACTTTGGTTTGGGTCCCTTTGGGAAAAGGGCCCCTGGGGGTTTAAAAATTTGGGCCCTTTTCCAATCCCCCTTTTCCCCCTTGTCACCTTTTGACGCTAAACCCCGTCTACGAACAGCGTCAGATAAAATTTGGGATTGGGATGATTGAAATAAGTCCTCCCTTTCCCTTTAAATAAAAGGGTTTGTCCGTCTCCTGGAGCCCAATCAGGGCTCACCTTTTTTTGGGGCAATACCATTCTTGTTGGCGGGGTTTTAAAAAGGGTTTTGGTAAAACCACGTTGTATTTTTAAATCGGGTCCAAAAGCAAAAACTTCAAACCCCCTTCGACAAACTTAAAAGTTTTCCAAAAGCGTGGACTGGTGACAGTGCAGGAAAATTGTTGGGGGGTGAAAGAGAATAACAGGGGGGGCCCCAAGGGTAATAAATGGGGCCCTTTTTTGTAGGCAAAGGGCTCCCTCCCCCTTTTTTGGCCAAAAACCCTTTTAGCAGGGGAGGCAACCTTCTTCAAAACCCCCAACCCAAAATTTTGGCGGGAAAAATTAAGAAAATTGGCTGTTTAACCCTTTTTTGGGTGTTTTTGCATAAAAATACTCCCAATCCCAACCCCCTTTGCTCCCCAACCCCCCATAGAGAGGGGAAATGGTTTCCCATAATCTGGATTGGCCGAGCGGGAAGCATTTTTTGGGAGTTTCTTTTTTTAAAGGCAGCTGGGAACGCACCCTCTCCTAAACTGTCCTTTTAAATTTTAAGCCGACTGGTTCCTTGCCCCTGGGGTTTTTAATCATGCTCTAAAGGTTGGAGCCCTTTTTCTAAATGGCAAAACACACATCCCCACGGTCTGTTTAAAACCGCCATTCCCAATGAAAGACCAACATGTGCCCCAACAGCCCCGGGGTTTTGGGGGCATTTGGTTAGGGCCCCTTTCCCATTTGGGGACGGTGCAATACACCCTTGTCCCCACAAATTTTGCCTCCGAGATACTCCCACTTTTTTGGCAGGGCAGAATTGCTTTTTTTGGTTTATTTTACTTTTTGTCCCCTTTCTGCCAAAAGGCTTTCAACACTGAAATTTGGAGTTTTCTCTCACACTCCCTTTTTTAGAAACGAACAAATCAGAAACATCAAACAAACATAAACATTGTAGAGGGGTTTTGAAAAAGGGATTTAAGTCATTTCCCCAGTACACATTGAAAATTTGATGGGAGTGTACGAAACCCTGTGGAAATCGTGAATATGTAATTTTGGGGTTTGGCCTTTAAAAAAAATTTTAAAGCCCAAAAAAAAATATTTGGAATCTGGATGGCCCCGGTACCCTGAAAAAATGCTGAACCCCAGATCAATACAAGAAACCCATTTGGTCCCCTTTTGGAGGTATTTAACTCATTAGTGTGGGGGCCGGGTACTATTTGGTATTTCTTCTGCTACACATAGCTTTAAAAACCCAATTTTTAAAATTATGGACAAATTTTATATTCATCATAATTTTTGGGTTTTCTGGGGGGGAAAAAAATTGGGAAAGGTGTTAAGGGGCCCAAACGTTGGTTTTTTTAAAGAACTCCTTGTTTTCTAATCCTGTAATAAAAAGGCTGAAATTCCTTCTATTTTGGCCTCTCGTTTTAAGGGTTGGGAAATGTTTTTTGGAAGGGCAATTTACGCCTTTGGGTTTTTAATGGTGAATTTGTTTGGGGCCCTGTTTGTTTTACAAATCCACATTTTGCTTACTTTTAGACCATACCTGCCTGGGCCTTGTTCCCTTAAAAATTTAGAACCGGTGCGGGTTTCCGGGGCCACTCCCATTTGTTTTTTCCCGGAATTTTAAATGTTTCGCAATTACATCACCCTTTGTGAAATTTAAAAAGACCCTTGGGAAAAACAGTCCAAATCTTTTTGACATGCTAAGCAGTTCCCAGGGGGGTAGCAACCCCAATTCATTTGCCCTTCTTGCTTCTTGAACCATGGGCCCCCAAAGAAAAGTACTCATATTTCGTCTCCAATCAGTAAAGTGAAAAGGGGTTTTTGAGTTTAGTAACCCAATTTCCCTTTTTCTGCAACATCTTTCCCAAAAAAAGTAGAAAACCCCGCGTCGGGCTCCTTGGTTCCCAACCACTTGTCAGCATTCTGGATGCCCCGGTTGTTTTTTTTAATTTATGTCTTCATCCCGGGCTTTTTCTCGTATTTTTTCATTTTGTTTTTCCCTTTTGTCATAAAACATGGTAAAATTTTGGGGGTGGAAGAAAAGTTTTTTTAATTTTTCCTCGAAAGTGATTCATTAACGGGGTCTCCATGTTTTCCCACTCTAGTTGGGGGGGAAAGGGGGTTTTTGGTAAATGTGATTTTCACCAAAATCTTGGTCTTCGGGCCTTTGGCTTTTTTTTTTTTGGGGGGTCTTTTGGGCCAGGGGCCCAAATTTGGCATCAGGGTGGCTTCATTTTTTGTCTTTTTGCTTCAAAAAAAAAACCCATTGGGGGAACATTTTAATTTTTTGCATTGAGTTTGGCACAGCACATCTCTACCCAGAAATTTTAAAATTGGAAAAATCTTCTGATTTAAAGTAGTGGTGCATCCCACAGTCTTTTCACCTTTTGATCAAAAAACCATTTCTTAATCAGGGTTTATTTTTTGGGCCCTTTCCCCAAAAAACCACTGTTCGACTACTTTGATGCGGGGAGGGGAAAGGCCAAATTTGCCCATTTAAAAATACGGGAAGTAGGCCCCTCCTTTTAATCAATCAGGAAGCGATTGGGGGTTGGGGCCAATATTTGACAAAAAAATGGTGGGTTCTTTTTGGGGAAAAACGTTGGGTTAAAAACCGGTAGAAGGGCCCTTTCCCCTCATTTTCCAGGTTTCTTTTGGGAAACCCCCCTATAGCCAAAACGTTCTTGTCCCTTTCCCAAATAGTGGGCGGGTCCAGCAGTAGGGGGCGGGGTCCCACCCCAGGGGGGTTTTTAGTAGGGCGTCTTTTTGGGCATGTGTCCAATTTTTGTCCCCACCCCCCAGCATTGCATTTCCTCATCGCTGTTGCCCCATGTCTGGCCCCGTCCCTGGGGGCATCTGCGGGTTGGGCCTTGAGGGGGCCTTTTTGGGGGCCCTTTTTGGGCCCCCCTCCATCTTCCCCCCCAGGGGGACCCCCCCTCTTTCCCCCTTCCAACCGTTGCTTGTTGGGCCTCCTCCTTGGTTTTAGATGCCATGAATAGGGGACTGGGGTGAGGTTTGGGTGCCTGGGGGCAGGGCCCCTCCCACGGGTTGGCGCTGCTGGGAATACTGAAAACCTGCTGTGTGGGTGGAGGAAAAAAAAAAGGAACACTATTTTGGTGCTTGTACCACTGCCTCCCCTTTTTTGGTGCCCCCCGGGGTTGGGGGGGGGCCCCAACCCCCAAATCATTCCCGGGCTTAAAGTTTGGGCTTCTTTTTCCCTTTTTTTTGCTTTGGAAAAAATTCCCCAATCTGCGCGGGGGTTAGTTTGGGGGCCAAAATCTTGGGCTTTGGTCCCCCCAAAGGCCCGTTTCTGGGGCCCGTTTTTCATGTTTCACATATAAAATAACATGCCAAAGGAAAAAGGGGCCCAAACCCCATTTTCCCGGGGCCCCCAACCCCACCCCCGGGTCCATTTTGGGTTTGTACCTTTCCCCTTTGGGCAGGGGCCTCTCTGTTTGGGGTTTCTGAATAGAGGGGCCAGATGTTTCATTTTCTTTCCCACCCACTTCCGTTTTTGGGTTTTCCATTTCTTTTTGGGGAACCCCTTTTGGCCAAAAACCGGGGGCCGGGCTTTCATCATCCTTTATCATTTTGTCTCAGCTTTTTTTGGGGGCATCACTGCGGGTGGGTTTAAATTTGGGTTTCCTTTAAAAGGCGGGGCCCACACCTTGGGTCATTTTTTGGTTTTTTGGAAAGGTATCTTTTGTCATACTGGTGTGGGTTTCATGCCCCCCTTGGAACGGGGCTTTTCGTCAAACAACTCTCTGGCTGCTGGGGGTTTTCCCATGCTGTTTTAATTATCACGCCTTGATGCCCTTCCAGCGCCAAAATTGATGCCCCCCAAATGTTTTTTTTTCCCCAAGCTTTTCTATCCATCTGCCCCGCACCATCTGCCAATGGGTCAGCCTTCCGCCAGGTATACCATTTTCCCATAAAAAGACCATCGGGCACTATCGGGCCCGTCATAAAGGTCCAATAGCCCCCGGCAAGGAGCCATATGGGCCCCCAAATCCTTGTTTTTTGCCCTTTGTCTTCTGCGGGTCCGCCCTTGGACCGGTCCCCATTAGGGGCAAAGGGGGCCCAACTTTTTACTATTTGCAGCCCCACGTCCCCAATCATCGGTGAGTGGGCCCCCTTTTTCTTTGCTGCAAACCGGGCCTTCCCTTTCCTTTTGGAACCCCTCAGGGAAAGGGGTTTTGGGTAGTTTGGCAGTATGGTCGAGCCTTCACGGGCCCTCCCCTTTTCGGAAACATCACCTCCCTCGGGGGGTTTGGCAGGGTCCGGGGTAATCATTTTGGGCCTCTTTTAAAAAGGGTTGCCCGTTTCCATTCTTTTTCAATTTTTCCAATTCCCTTCACTCGTCTTTCCCCTTTTTCTTTTTTTTTTCTTTTTGTCTTTTTAAAAAATGTTTTAAATCCCCTATTTTGTGCTTTTCATTCCCTCTTGCCCCTTTGATTCTACAAATTTTCCTTTTATTTCCCACCAAGTCCTGGTTTATCTCTTTTGCCAGGTGGATTGGGTTTTCATCCAAACATAACTCTTATTTTGGGATCTGTGTGGCCTTTATTATGTTGATTTGGTCCTGGGCTCTGAGCATTTCTTTTCTTTTTCTGTTTTTTCCCTCTTCTTCAAAAAACAAATTTTAAAATTTTACCCTTAATTTTTTCCCCTTTTCCGCCTGACTCTAACATACAACGGGGTACCGACCTGTTTGGGGCTGGGTTTGAAAAGGGGTGTTTGGTTTAAATTTTATAAAAATGAATCAGGGTCTGTTGGGCTCTTTTTGGGTTTTTCTACTTTGAAATATTCCCGGAGACCTCTCTTTTCAGCATGCCTCAGTTTTTTATGAAAAAAAACCCATCCTTCCCCCGTTTTTTTTTTTTATTTCTAAATCTTTTTTAAACTTCATAAACGGGCCATGAAAATAAAAAGCTCCCCTTCTTTGGGCCCAAACGATTTTTCCAGATGTCATCTTTTTGCCATTTGGTAATGCATTTTTGAATTTTGCTTTTATTGGAGGGGTGTGTCAATATTACCAATTGGCCCTGGCTCACCCGTCAAACTTTTTTTTGCTCATTTGTTTCCCATGGCTACTAGCAGACACCAACCGTCGGGTTCCTGTTTATTCCCCAGTCTTTGTAATCCTCATTTAAAATTTTTTAATTTTAAACTTTTTTTCTGCTCTCTTAAAAATACAGATCGTTTTTTATTTCCTTTTATTTTTTCTTTCAAATTAAAATTCACTTCCAAATTTAGATCTTTTAAATTTATTGAAATAAAATCTTTAATAAAAAAAATTTTTGTACTTTTTTATTTTGAAATTTTCCCTAATTCTAAAATTTTATAAATTTTTACTTATGTAAAACTATAGTTTTTTTAATAAAAATATACTTTAATATCTTTTATCCTTAAAAAAAGCTTACCAATTTTTTTTTCCCAATCTTTTTTGGGGGAATTTCGTTAATTTTTTTTCATTCCCCCTAACTTTTTGTTTTTTTCAGTTCCAATTTTTTTTTTTCCAACCTTTATTAAATTTTTTCGGGTTTTTTCCCTTTTTTCCCTATATTTTTTTACTAATTACACTTTTAATTTTAAATTATTTTATCTTTAAGCTTTAAATCTATATTATAACCCTTTTTTTTTTAATATCACTTTAAAAGCTTTATCTATATTTTAATCTTTTTTTATTAAAAATCCCCTTTAAGCTTTATCTATATTATAATCTTTTTTAAATTAATATAATTTAAAAAGCTTTATCTATATTATAATCTTTATTTATTAATATCACTTACCCCTTACTTCCCCTCAGTTACTCAGCTCTTTCACTCTACACACTAACACAGACACACAAGACAAATGATTATATATACATATTTACAGTTACTCAGCTCTTTCACTCTACACACTAACACAGACACACAAGACAAATGATTATATATACATATTTACAGTGCACTTCTTCTTTCTACGTTTTTCCCTGCTGCCCCCCGGCTGCACCCAGATAACTGGAAATGCATAGACGTCCTCCGGATGGTCAGCGGTACTATTCTGGCTATCCCTTAGCCTGGCTATCGCTTAGCCTCTCAATACCTTTTCCTCACTGTTTCCCTACAGTGGCACAATACCTTTTCCTCACTGTTTCCCTACAGTGGCACAATACCCTTTCCTCACTGTTTCCCTACAGTGGCACAATACCTTTTCCTCACTGTTCCCTACAGTGGCACATATTCTTTTCCTCACTGTTCCCTACAGTGGCACATATTCCAATACCTTAAGACTACTTAAGCCTTCTCGTGGAGCACCCTGACTACCTTAGTCACTGATACCCTCACGTAACACGCGTACACTATTGGTTCCGGATTTATGGCTTCCACAGACTATATATCAATCTGTCCCTTTACCAATCATCCACTCAGAACAACCCGTGTTAAGCTTAACTTATTTACAAAATAATTCAAACACAGAACAGTTTAACACAAACATTAATAACACTTAAAACATACATTCATATATACATATATACATACCTGGACCCTTCCTCAGCTTAGTCTGCCTTTATATACTCTTATATAAATTCTTATCAAATTTGGAAATTACTTTATTAAATTTGGAAAACTAGGTTTTTTTAGGAGAGCTTTGTGACGTCTGACCCTAACAAGCAGCAGTCGGAGGCTGGTTCCCCACTAATTTAGAAAATTATAACGAATTCACTCACCTTTAAATGGTGAATTATGGGCCCTTGGGGGTTCCACGCTCTCCAGCTGGTGCCTGCAGATCGTCCGACGTCCCCTTTTTGCTTTCCTCCTGGCTGGCTCGCCAATTATGTCGTCCTATAATTCTCTTCTTGACGACTTAAAATTTAAGCTAAGTTTTATAAAAATTCAAAGTTCTTAAAAAGCAGAAAAAGTCTCAAACAAAGATCAAAAAATGTAGACAGAGGCCGCTGAGTCCAGGTCCAGTTTTTATTCCTAAACACTACATATTTACACAGAGCTGGTGAGCCGAAGCTGACAAATGGTGAAACCAGCTCCCTTTTATACATTTCTTTATCGGTGGAAAAACCCCCTTCAGAACATATTTCAGTCATTGGTAAAGGTCACATTGATATTTATCTGCAAAACACGGTGACATTCATAGACACATCTCATTCTTGTGAGAGCACTCTCTCAGGCCATGAAAACATCTGGTGCATTCAAATCAGAAACTTATGACGGTTTAGTCAAAAACATGTCAGCTCTTGCTTCAGGTCACGTCAGACGACCATACTGCTCCCCCTTCGTCTCATCACCCTTTGTGGGATCATTACTGCTCCATGTGCTCTGAACATAACAACTCCTTTGTATGGTCAGATTTTTGCTGATCTGGACTACCTTGGGATGTCAAATATTTCATTTTTATTGCGGGCGCTTTTCTTATCACTAAGAGGCCCCCACCCTCCGTTGTCCTGCAAACCTGTCTACCATTGGCGCCAGCTGCAACCAATACACACACTCACTCTGCTTTTCTCCTCTTAGTCTTGAACTGCTCTGTTTTTCTCATTTGTGAAAACAACTTTAAACTTATAAAACATTAACTTTATTTTATCTTATGTTTAGTGCAGATTAATACACAACAACAGCAGTAATAAAGAAATTTTTTAGAAAAGGCAGGTTTTATTGTATTATATGTGTTCTACATTATGTCAACCACAAATGCAGAAACTTTAGGACCTCTAGCTATAACTTTTCCAGAGCTGTGGGATTGGAACTTTTGGTGTCAGTTTGGAGCTGCGCACAATGGCTCCACCTGCTAGTAAAAATTTTACTGGTGGAATTTTATGCATTCTGAGTTATTATCCCCCCTTAAAACGCTGGCGACCCGGTGAGTTTTAAGATGTTAAAGCTTATCCTGAATGTTTTGCAAAATACAATGGTTTTGTCGGACTTGTATTGAATGTCCTCTGTTAACTTCATTCATATAGCTTAATTTTCCCACATGTGTAATAGAGGATACAACGACCTCACAAGTAGTGGGCCTACTCTGTGTTTACAGAAGTAAACGTAGATGGTAGTGCAGGAGTGCATCTAGCGTTCTCTTTCTTATTTTTCAACTGGAGATAGGCCATTAACAACTCAATCCATTCAAGAAGATAAAAAAAGACTACTCTTCCCACCATCATCCACCATGGTTGTTTTTATTCTTACAGAACAGGGACCTTTGTTGAGTATTAATGACCTACAGGTCACTTGAATGTCACTTGGCTGTTCAGAAAAAGGTTTGTGTTGTTCAGAGAGTCAAGATTCAAGTTGCATAGGATAAAAAATTGGATTCGGGTCATTTCACGCTACAGTATGAACTTAACCATAGTATGGGTTTTTATTAGATGAGTTTGCGCAGCTTTTATCACTTTTGTTGCTTTTAAGTTTCTTTCAGATTTTTGTTTTGTGGAGTGTTTGTCTGCAGTTGAAGATCAAAGGGAGTTATATGTTTCTATGATTAGTGGAACCAGAATCAACACGATTTATCAAAGCCCAGCAAAATCAGACCAGGAAAGACCAGGAGAAACCAGTCTAAAGACAATAGGCCCTTTAAAAAACAGAAGACCTCCTGATCAGCAGGATTTTACCTCCAGACTAATCGAGGTTGGAGGTTCTTCACCAAAAGATTAAATCTTAATCAGATCAACATAAGCCTGATTAAACGGACAGATGATCAGAGGAGCAGAATTTGCACCTCCATGATTAGAATTGGGAGCAAAGTATGGGTAGAGATTCTGATTGAAGCAGCAGCCAGTAAAGGAGTAGATCAGAGCTGTAGCATCAACATCATAGAAGGAGACTAGACCCTCCTCATAATCCACAAACACCCCCATCTTCTCAGGACCAGGATGGAGATGGAGACGGACTGGAGGATCAGCTGCAGCTATGTACTTATTTCTATTCCTCAACACAACAGTCCAGACACCATGCTCAGGACTCAGTGTGATCTTTCCTTTCCTGTTGATGGACTCTCTGGCCACTCCTAAATCCCACTCAGTCTTTCCTTTAACCTGAACCTCGAAGTAAAATCTGCCTGAAGAGAAACTCTGACGTCCTAAAACACAAACACAATAAGAAAATCTCTCTGGATTGTCTGGTAGATTCTTCCTAACATCTCCATGTTTCACCTGTTTTCCATCATCAGACAGGATGATTAAAGGATGTGCTGTATCAGGATCCAGAGTCACATCCACTGCAGACTGCTGGACCCTCTTCATCTCAGCCTTCATCATCTTCTTCATCTCCTCTCTGATCTTCTCCTCCAGCTGAGCCACAGCTCTCACCACAGTCCCCTCATATGATGGTAGACGGACTCTGACCTCTGTCCAGTTCTTGGTGGGTGGAGCAGCTTTCAGGGAGGAGAAGCTTTGGAGGAGGTGGAGGTGGTCTTCAGACCGGGAGAGCTGCTTCACCTCAGAGCTCCTCTTCATCAGCTCAGATATTTCCTGTTCCAGATCTTTGATGAAGTCTTCAGCCTGTTTCTCTGCAGTTTTCTGTTTGTCTTCGATCTCCTTGATGAGCTCCTTCAGGCCTCTCTCAGCAGACTCCTTCAGAGCAGTGAAGACCTCAACACCTTCTGCTTTCTCTCTGTCTGCAGCATCTTTACTGATCTTCACCGACTCTTTGATCTCCTGAATCTTCACTCGTCTGTTCTGGATCATCTTCTGAACTTCATCCTCTGTCTTCCTCAGCTCTGCCTTCTTTCCTTCAGTTTCTTCTCTCAGAGGAACAAACTCGTGGTTCTTATGGTCCAAAACAGGACAGACCAAGCAGACACATGTCTGGTCGGTCCTACAGAACAGCTCCAGAGGTTTATCGTGCTGCAGACACATCCTGTCCTCCAGGTTCTCCACAGGCTTCATCAGTTGATGTTTCTTCAGACCTGGAGTTGTCAGATGAGGCTCCAGGTGAGTCTGACAGTAGGAGAGGAGACACACCAGGCAGGACTTCAGGGCCTTCAGTTTGGTTCCATTGCAGACGTCACAGGGAACTTCTCCTGGTTTGGCAGCTTGTTGCTCCGAGCTGCTGCGTCTGAACTGAGAAACCATCTCTTTGATGAAGGTGTTGACCTTCAGCTGAGGTCTGGATGTAAAATGTTCTAAGCACAATGGACAATTGTAGAGAACATTTCCATCCCAGTGCTGAGTGATGCAGGCTTTGCAGAAGTTGTGTCCACATGGTGTGCTGACTGGATCAGTGAAGACATCCCGACAGATGGAGCACAGGAACTGATCCTCAGACCACAGGTTGCTGCTAGAAGACATGTTTGCACTCTGAGGACAGGAGACAGAGATCAATGATTAGCAAGATGTTCCTGATCTGAAGGTCTGACATGATGTTCTGATCAGGCTACATGAGGTGAGTTCAGTCAGCTGACCAAAGGAGAACAACATCTGATCACCCTGACAGCAGGAGGCCTCAGGAGCAACAGAGGCTGTTATTCCAGGACCTGTTGTCTCTCAGAGAGGCAGAACGTCAGCTTTCTGAAACACTGTCAGTGTGAAACCAGATGCATCCTAACATCAGTTCTTGTTCACAGACTGTCTGCCTCACAGGGCAACGCTGACTGGTTCCAACTCCTCCAACCACATCAGACTTGGACATCAATGATATGAGCCTCCCTGAAATACGACAAACCAGCAGAGGTCCAGCTGAAACATCTGCTGTCTGTTCAAATGGGTCCAGAGAAATGACAGAGGCAGTGACAGAGATGGTTTCACTCCTCCATACTAAACATGTCTGAGTTTACTGCTCTTTGCAGCACCTCAATGAAGCTGATGCTATCTCTGTTTATCTGCTGTTTAAGACAGCCTTGGTCACTAGCATCACATTGAATGAATGCATTTATCTGAACATGTAGGAAAGTGTTCTTTGTTTATGTAACCAAAGAATATAACTTAGTCGGGTTCAGATAGCAGTTTACTAACAACCAGTTTGTTTATTACAAATGACTGGACTGAAATACATTCAATTTCATCTCAACATCATCAGAGAGTATACCGGAAAACAATAACAAGCAACAAAAAAGTATTCACTCCAAACATGAGTGTAACAGGGTCCTTGGAAAAAAAAAAGAAAAGAAAAAAAAAAGCTGGCCAGCAAGAAAAAAATGTTTGTACGTTTGTGTGTGTCTGGTGCATACGACTGAAAGGCTGTCTTGACTTAAATAGGGACCCAGAATGATGATGGCAGCCAGTGTCCAAAACCACGGAAAAACTCAACAGCCTCTCCTTCCTCCTCTGAAGGCACATGAACACCCTCCCAACGTTCCTCTCACAAAAAATATACTAGCAGGGAACCATCCGCAGCGACTCTGAAATTTCGAAGCCCGGGAATTCCACTAGCAACTGCAGCAGGCTTCAGTTCTAACCAGTATTTAAGATTCTTTATCAATAAAACTCTATAAAATAATATGAACCTTCTGAACATTGATGAAAATTAAATATTTCACATAACAGGAGAAACTTGACAGTCATTTTTACAGCAGTCGGAATGCTGCTGTAAAGTAATGTCGTTCAGTTCTCTTAAAGGGACAAAGCCCATAAAGTAAAATAATACAGAAAATCAAAACATACAAATACAGCAGGGTTACATCCTCCCCCACTTAAAATGTGAGGCCCACGTCACTACCAGTAGACAGGGACTGAACTAATCCTGCAAGTTGTTGTTGCAAGGACACCAAAAAACTACAAACCAGTGACTGCTGTGTTGGAGAACAGAAGTTGTGTTGTTCATAATGAACTTTAGAGCCAACCTGGTAGTCACGGAGGTAGGTTGGTTGGACTTGTCTTCTTTGCGGACTTGAACGTGGTACTACTGGACTAACTTCAGCCATTGACCCTGCCGAATCTCTTTGTTCTGAAACGAACTCAGAAGCATTGGGATTCAGGGCATTTTGTGATGGTGGCACACTGTGCAAAGAAGTTCCTGAGTCCTCCCACTGTGGTACCTGATCTGTATTCTCTACCACGATATGTTGGTCACAAGGTCCTCTTCATCATTTGTCACTGAAGATTGTACCAGAGGTATTGGGGCCACCCTGTCTCCATCATCTGGTCTTCATGTTGCTGGCAGGAATCCGCAAGGGAGAAGCATGTCTGGATGCAGAACCCTCTCTGTCCTCTCCATCCTCTGGTGTGACAACATAGACTATGATACTTTGGTCAGGCTGTTTAACAACAATATGAACAATGGGTTCCCACTTGTCAGAAATTCTGTGTTTCTTTCTTAGACTCAGATTTCTTATGAGAACTCTGTCACCTACCTCCAAGGGCATGACAGTCACTTTGGCATCCCAGCGCCTTTTGTTCGGCAACATTCTCTTCTCTGCATTATTGGAGGCCAACTCATATTAATGTTTACGCCTTTTCTTTAGGTCTCTCACATACTGTGAATGTGTTTTGTGGTTGTAACCTTGAGGGCTGATGCCAAAGCAAATGTCAATGGGGAGTTGTGGCTGTCTGCCAAACATTAAAAGAAAAGGAGCTTCCCCAGTAACATCATTCCTGTTACAATTATAGGCGTGCACCAGAGGCCTCACATATTTTCTCAATTCTTCTTTCTTTTTGTCCTCCAGTGTCCCCAAGAGATCGAGCAGAGTTCTGTTAAATCTTTCTACTGGATTGCCTCTTGGATGGTGGGGTGTAGTTCGAGATTTGGAAATTCCGGCAAGTTTGCAGAGTTCAGCCACAACATCAGACTCAAAACAGGCTCCCTGATCACTATGCAGCCGGCGAGGAAAACCATAGTGACTGATGAAATTCTCCCACAACACTACAGCAACAGTTTTGGCAGTCTGATCTCTGATTGGATATGCTTGTGCATATTTGGTGTAGTGATCTGTTATCACCAAAATATTTCAAGTGTCTTTGGAGTCAGATTCTAAAGATAAAAAATCCATGCAAACAAGTTCAAGAGGACCACTGACTTTGATGTTTAGTAATTTAGATGCTCTCTGTCCCCTTGCTTTTCTTCTTACACACATTTCACAGCTTTTACACTTTGCCTCAATGTACTTAGCTCTTTTTGGCCAGAAAAATCTTGCTCTAGCAAGCTCAAGAGTTATTTCTATGCCCATATGCCCTGTTTCTGTATGGACACCTTCAAAAGCTCTTTCTCTGTGGCTGCTAGGCAGTACAAGCTGATTAAGTTTCACCTCTTTGGTTACAAACTTTACGGTACAATACTCCTTCTATCAGAACTAGTTTTCACCTTTCCTGCAAAAGTAAAGAAACTTCTGTCTCTTCAATCATGTTTAGTGTCGTAGTTTCGGCTCATTTTCTAAAAAAATACTGAACCCTTGCCAAAGAATGGTCATTTCTCTGTAAATGATACCAGTCCTCTCTAGACATTTCAGGCAAAGCTGAGAGACCTGGCCCTAAGACTGGGTCTTCCAGGTCCTCTGGGACAGCACCTTCATCACACAAAAGTGTCTCAACTGCAGGTATCTCCCTGTCCATTCCCTGCCTGTCCTCTGCATCTGCAACACCGGTCACTCCAAGGTACATGTACAAACTGTTCACTACTTCTTTATCCAAAACCTTAAACTCTTCAGAGGATGGGCTGGCACGATCCAATAGCGTAGTTATTCTCCTGTCTATCTCTTGAGACTCATCATCATCTTGAGGTGGCTCGTGGGGCCTCCTGGAGAGCCCATCAGCATCAACATTATGTTAGCCAGACTTGTTATGAATGTCAAATTTGCACAATGACAAGGCTGCAAGCCACCTATGGCTGGTGGCATCACACTTTGCACTGGTCAACACGTATGTTAGGGGATTATTATCTGTCAGTACTTTGAAACTAGCCCCATACAAATAGTTGTGGAACTTCTCACTGACCGCCCATTTAAGTGCGAGAAACTGTAATTTGTGCACAGGATAATTTCTTTTACTCTTAGAGAGACCTTGACTTGCATAAGCTATCATTCTGGTCTGACCGTCCTGAACCTGATAAAGAGCTGCACCTAACCCTGTCATGCTAGCATATGTATGAAACAGATATGGGAGCTGCCAGTTGGAAAAAGCAAGCACAGGGGCTGATGTTAGCTTTTCAGTGATGAGCTCAAATGCAGTTTGACACATAGGGGTCCATCTGTCCCCAAGCGGATGTGACTGTTTGCGAGGCCAATGGCAAAAATTTTTATGCCTAGGGCTTCAGTCTCCTTTCAACAAATCATTCAGAGGTCTAACCATTTTGGCATAATCCCTAACAAAACGTCAGTAATAGCCAGTGAAACCTAAGAATGAGCGCAGCTCTTTAACTGTTTTAGGTCGAGACCATTCTTTCACAGCAGCTACCTTTTCTAGATCAGGTTCTATACCCTGGGCAGATATCACATGCCCAAATACTTCACAGAAGTCTGAAAGAATTTGCATTTGGAAGGGGACAGTTTGAGACCAAAATTCGGCAATACATTTGAGGACCTTCATCAATCTCTCCTCATGCTCTTCAATCAAGCTTGAGAATATGATAAGATCATCTAAGAAGGCAAAAACCTCCTGGAGGTTAATTCTTTCCATCACTTTCTCCATAGTCTGTTGAAATGTGGCTGGGGAGTTAGTCAAACCTTGTGGCATTCTGCAGAACTGCCAGGTACCAAAGGGCCTGGTAAATGCAGTTTTTGGTCGCTCTGCAGGTTCAACATTTAGCTGATAATACCCACTCTTAAGATCCAGCACAGTGAACCACTTTGAACCTGACATCAAGGAAAATGTCTCCTCTATCCGAGGTAATGGGTAAGCATCTTTCTTAGTTAAATTGTTCATTCTGCGGTAATCCACCACCATTCGCAACTCTCCATTCTTTTTACGGACTAGAACAACAGGAGAGGCATAGGGACTATGAGATTGTTCTATTACACTGTTACATCCACCAGGCTTGTTTGGTGTTATTAAAGGAGACCACACAAGGATTTTCTTTAAAGTGAAAATTGAATTTATTTAATTATACTAAAGAAACAAAAACCTGAAAAGGGGATAAATAAAATGGGGAATAGAAAATGGCTTAATGCAAAACCAATAACTAAACAGAAATAGGAAAATGCAAACAAACCTAACAAAACCCAACCCTAGGATAGGATAGGATACAAAACAAACCAAACTAAACAGGGTTCTAAGGAGGTAAGAGGGAGAAGCCTCCTGTCTGCTGCTTGTATGACAGCCTTTAAAGCGGACAAGCACCAACTAGGGCAAAACAGAACACCTGCAGAAGGCCTGCATCCAGAACCCTGCAAGGAAAAGTGCAGAAACCCACTGCAGCATAACAACACCCACAGCCAGAAGATCTTGAAGATGCCGTTTCAAAGTCTGCAGGTGAGACACGTCTTGTTCTCTCTCTGAACGGCACATGAGGTTCCAGTTCAATACGGTGAGAGACACCTACAATGTTACCAACATCTTGACCATGCCTAGAAAAAGCACTACTAACTTCAGTGTTGATTCTTTGTTGAATGTGTTCTTTTAATTGGGAAGATATAGGGCTGTCACCAAAGTCAAGAGCGATAGTTTCAGGTGTTGGCACTTCTTTTACATCACTAGCTACCAAAAAGGAATGTGCTTGGGGAACTTCAGCATCTGAAAAAATGCCTGGTTTGCTGGATGTGATAGGCACAGCCCAGTCAATGGGAGAACACTCAGCAATAAGAGTTTTTGAATACAGAGTTATGTCACATTCTTAAACATTTTTGACAGCTAGGTGGAACTTATGGTGGGATTGAGACTTTACCTCCACAATCTGGTCATAGACTATTAAGCCTCCTGTTGTAGGTGCTTAATCTGCACCACCTACAAAACCTTGAAACTCACCCTTTCCCTGCTTAGAACGGCAGATTTAAAGTATACAACACACAACTCTTTAGGCGTAAAGGTACTTTGCTGCTGAATGTGACACGGAGAACTTTTGCACTCTTTTTTTGGGAATCTGTCAACTCACGACACTTGGCATAAGCCATTACCCAATTGGTCTGAATGGGCAAAGTTTCTAAAAATCTTGTCCCACCCATCTTTCCGCAGTCTTTTGTCATTAAGACATCAAGACATTTGTACCAACAAGAAGAGGGTACTCGTAAGTCTGGTCTGGACTGACTAAAGCTAAGGTATGATAGCTTTGGCCTGTCCCATATGCATCTTTTGGAAACTGAACCTCCACCTCTAGAGAATAACTTTCGGTCAGAAAGGTAATGGGAGTAAAATGACTGAGATATTATAGTCACCTGAGCCCCAGTGTCAGTAATACACTGAGCTCAATCAAACCATGCTTCACTATCACAGGGCTTCCCCAAAAGTCCAATGGGAATCTAAAAGATTTCTGTCACATGAGAGTACTCTGTAATACTCTGATTCTTTCATGAGATTTGCTGGTGAAGTGGCTGTTGAAGTTGGAGGACTGCCTTTAGTTCTTTGGTGGAGCTTCCGTATTGGTTTCTCTTCTTTTGAAGGATAAGGGTGCTTAACAGGCACATTTCTCTGAAGTTCAGCTTCCAACTGCTTGATCCTTTGCTGCTCTCTAGAATAGATGCCTGGTCCTACAGGGAGTGTGTTGCCAGAGGGCTCTGTGGTGTCATTTGTGAAATGAGTGCTGGTATGGACTTTGGTTGAGCTTGCCCCCATATGTCGCTTTCTCTTCATTTCCTTTAAATGGCTCTCTTTTTCATATGTTCTTGTTTTGAACAGTAGTTCTGAAAAAAAGTCAAAATGGAATGTGGACTATAACCTGACTCTTTCTGACGCAGTGTAGTTATTAAGGAATCATACCAACAACCTCAGAGGAACTGCTTTAATAACTGAGAATCAAAGCCTTGTTTGGCCACACCACTGTTTTCTACAGCTTCATGCAGCAGAGTTTGAAGTCGTCGGAGATAGTCAGATGCCCTCTCCCCACTGTTCTGATGTGTCTCTAAGAACTGAATATACAGCTCTTCTACTCCTGTTGCATTACCATATGCTTTCTCTAATTCTTGAAGATAGGCGCTTGGTGTGGCTTGGGCTCCGATAAAAAGCCACATTTAAGGCAGGGGTAAGTAAGCTATCGAGTATCATATGGCGCTGCTGCCCTTCTGATAGGCTAATGTAGTTTATCACTTGCTTAGCTTGGAGCCGCGATATGCTAAAATCTACTTCTGTTGGAGGTTTTGGAAAGTTACCAGAGAAAAGCCGTAGCTCTCTTGGGGAGGCTGGTGCACTGGTGAGTCATGTTTTACAATGTGTTCTACTATAACTTTTTGGACATCAGCAGGCAGAGGGTTGATTAATACAGTCTTGTTTGCTGCCTGTATACAATTTGAGGTATGGTTCTCATCATCTGCAACGGCTGGTCTTGAATGGGTGACTCGCTGGCTTTTGAGTGCAAATGCTGGAGTTGATGATATAATGTTTCTTTCTTCATGTTTTCCACAAATACGACTTGCACCTACCTGACTTATTGTAGCAGGGTCCATGTTGTATGTTAAGGCCAACTTGTGGCCTTGCTCTTGAAAACACATGGTCATGTTACCAATGGCATGTGCAAGAGGTACTGCTTCCTGACTGAATGACTCATTTTCACATTTAGGGGAGCAGTAGTCATCAATCTGTACAACCTCACATAATGAATCACCAACTGAGTACTCACAGTGTTAGGAATGCAGTTTGTGTGGGTTGTGTTGTTGTGTGTTTTCCCTCCACCACCAGGCGGCACCTGGGTCTCGTTGGCCCTCTCACACACCTGCGGTTGGTTACCTCATTAACGGAGTGCTCTTAAGCTGCTGACTGGCACTACCTTGACGCCAGAGTGTTTGCCTGTTTTGGGTACTCTATCAAAGCTGAGTTTTGCTGAGTTAAACTGAGTTTTTGTCAACCTGAGTCTTAACCTTGTTGTTTTTGTCTTTGCCTCTCGGCAGGAAGTCACCCTGCAACCTGGATGTTTTGGACCTTCTCCCACTGGAAGGATCGTCTGAGTTTAAAACTGGGCTGGGGATTCAAACTGGAGGTTTGGATCTACGTTTCCCCAAAGGATTGCTTGAGCTTCACACTGAGCAGGGGATTTATCTCCACAAGAAACAGTTCAAGTACCATTGGAAATCTAAGTGGCAGTCAGCTCCTCCATTCCTCAAGGAAACACCTCTTCCTGGGTAAACCCTGTCCACCTTCCAACGAGCAACTCAATCACTGGAACAACCCACACTGACTGGATTCAAAGAAAGACACCTTAACTGGAAACGTGAGTCCTGTTGCCTTTATTCCGTTTTGCAAATCGAAGCTCAAATTTCTCACTCAGCCCTAACTAACCAAAGGAACTTCCCCTTCACTTTTCAGTCCCTGTTCGCCTTTGTTCAGAGCAGCACTGGACCCATCTATACCAGTTCTCAATAAACCTGTTAAACCTTCCTCTGGTCTCTCTGTTTGGTTTTCTGCATGTGGGTCAGATCTTAGAATAAACTCATGACACACAGTGCAACAACATACTGTAGGAGTAATGCCTTCACCAAACTGGCACAAAATGGAATCAAGTAGACTGTCAATGAATTGCACTTTGATAACCTAATCAAGTGCTACAAAGGCCCTTTTTACATCATCCAGTTTAGTTGTAGCTGGGACACCCTTAAGAATTACAGTGCACTCAGGGTCAAAACCATATATTTCACAAGACTCAGATGTTAACCTGTGAAAATATGGTTTGTTCAACAATATTAGAGATGAGATGAATGCCTTTTAAGTCCCTGTTTGAGCGCCAATTTTTCCACTTACTTTGGATGTAACCAAAGAATAGAACTTAGTCAGGTTCAAATAGCAGTTTACTAACAACCAGTTTGTTTATTACAAATGACTGGACTGAAATACATTCAACATCATCTCAACTCGATCAGAGAGTATACCTGAAAACAACAAACAACAAAAAAATAGAGCTCTATATTTGTACGTTTGTGTGTGTCTGGTGCATACGACTGAAAGGCTGTCTTGACTGGAGTAGGGACCCAGAATGATGATGGCAGCCAGTGTCCAAAAGCACGAAAAAACTCAGCAGCCTCTCCTTCCTCCTCTGTAGGCACACGGACACCCTCCCAACGTTCCTCTCACAAAAAAATATCAATATATAGGCATACATCAGGCGATATGCAGAAGCCAGGCTGAGACTAGCATGTCTCTGCTCCGCAGCAGGTCTGAAACTCCGAAGCCCGGGAATTCCCCTAGCAACAGCAGCGGGCTTCAGTTTAAACCAGTATTTAATATTCTTTATCAATAAAACTCCATAAAATAATATAAACCTTCTGAACATAGATGAAAATTAAATATTTCACATAACAGGAGAAACTGGACAGTCATTTTTACTCACAATACCTATGGTATAACAGGAGTTTGCTTTCTAAAACATTACCACACTAGCGTCAACTCAGTACATAAAATTAGGACACATACAACATTACAAAATGTTCACCTAGCAGGAAAACATCAAAATATAGGCATACATCAGGCGATATGCAGAAGCCAGGCTGAGACTAGCATGTCTCTACTCAGCAGCAGCTCTGAAACTTCGAAGCCCTGGAATTCCCTTAGCAACTGCAGTCGGAATGCTGCCGTATAGTAATGTCGTTCAGTTCTCTTAAAGGGACAAAGCCCATAAAGTAAAATAATACAGAAAATCAAAATATACAAACACAGCAGGGTTACATTTACAATTTAGCCATTAGTGAAACTTTATTTTAAGCCAAACATGTCCAACAGGAATGTCAGGCAGTGGAACTGATTTAATCCCACTGCCTGGAATAGGCTGATACATATTTCACTAATCAACATAAAAGCCTCATTTAACCTTCATCAGTCTCTCCACTCTTCATTGGTTCAATTCTTTCATTGCCCTATGTGCCATCATTCTTCTGAACAGACATTTTCTACAACTATAATGTCCTTCATGTGTAAAAATAATGGAGTTTGATCAACTATTGATCCTGTGTTTTGTAATTAGTGCTCACACTTCTGTTGCTTTTTTTGGGCAAAGACTGTAGAACTTTCTGTCAGGTTTCTGTTATGTTTTTCTTTTGAATATTCAGTCTTACTTTACTCCTTGTTTTCTAGTGTTTAGTTTTCTTTTCTCCATGTTTTATAGTCCTAGTTTTTTGATTATCATTTTGTTGTTATTTCCAGTCTTCCAGGTGTCTATTTGTTGCTCTCTGCTGCCCTCTTATGTTCTCCTTCTTCCCTAGCTCTTTCCCTCTCTTGTTCTTTGCACACCTGCTCCCAGTTTCCTCATTAGCCCCCTCTTTGTCTCAGTCTCCTTTAAAAAGCCCTCTCTCTTCAGGTCCCCTTTGCTGGGTCCTCGTCAAACACCGTCAAACTTGCTCCAACTCCTTCTCTCTGTGCCTTCCTCCTTATGATTGTGATTCCCCAGATGTCTCCATGGTTTCTGGTATGTTTAGACTAGTTTTCATGTTTTTGATTTTTGGACTCCTGGTTTCATGTTTGTTTGGACTTTGTTTTCTTTTTGGATTTTTAGATAACCTGCTTCTGTTTTCTGTTAAGTCATTATTAAACCCACAAGAGATTCACTTCTGCCTCCCTGCCTCTGCTTTTGGTTTAACTAACCATAGCCCAATCGTGACAGAAGGACCCAGCCAAAAACATGGACCCAGCAGAAGTAAAGGCAAGTGAAATACTCATACTCCTCAGACAACCCATAGACAATCTAATCACCATCTCTCCACCCTGGGAGCGGCTGGGAGCAGCAGATAATTTACTTATTCAACTCAATAACTATCTAGAACTCCGGACCTTCTTC
Organism: Cyprinodon tularosa; assembly: GCF_016077235.1. NCBI lineage: Eukaryota > Metazoa > Chordata > Actinopteri > Cyprinodontiformes > Cyprinodontidae > Cyprinodon > Cyprinodon tularosa. The sequence goes on along the minus strand of NW_024038457.1, from coordinate 22,295 downwards.
CAACAAACAGGATATATAGACCAAATAAAATGGAACATACTGGACACCAATGCAAAACTGTTCAATAAACCTTCACCACCCAGACCTACACACCGAGATGTACCTGAGCTTCCCTCAACCTCTGAACCTGCTCCTGCTCCTCCACCTTCTCCAGCCAGTTGTCCCCCCTTGCCTTCTGCTCCTTCCAGGCGTAGGAACCGCCGCCGGGGAAAGAAAGTCACCTCCTTTCTGGCGGGTCAGCCTGACGCTGCCACCTCCTCTTCTCCGGGTCAGCCTGACGCTGCTACCTCCTCTCCTCCGGGTCAGCCTGACGCCACCTCCTTTCCTCCGGTGGGTCAGCCAGCTGCTAGCCTCAGTACCCGTTTTAACCAGGTCAGTTTTTCCGGCAGTCCCAGTCGACATCTCCATGACCAACAGCTAGCTCCATCCGTAAAAGGACTCAAACCAGTTCCAAAAGTCACTCCCCCCGCAGTCAGAGTTCCCCATATTAAAGAGTCAGATCTCTGGGACTTCTTCTATGGGGATAGGGAGGACCTGCTCCCTTTCCTTCCACCTCCATCAGCTCCCCGCCAGCCACATCGTGGTTCAGAGCCCTTTAGCGGGCCAGATCCCCAGTCAGAGACCTTTAGCCGATCAGCTTCCTTAGCCCCTGAGCCCATTAGCGGTCCAGTTTCCCTTGCTTCAGGGCCCATTAGCAGGCCAGTTTCCTTAGCTTTAGAGCCCATTAGCGGGCCAGTTTTCCTTGCTTTAGGGCCCATTAGTGGGCCAGTTTCCCCAGTGTCAAAACCCATTAGCGGTCCAGTTTCCCTAGCTCCAGAGCCCATTAGTGGTCCAGTTTCCCTAGCTCCAGAGCCCATTAGCGGTCCAGTTTCCCTAGCTCCAGAACCCATTAGTGGTCCAGTTTCCCTAGCTCCAGAGCCCATTAGTGGTCCAGTTTCCCTAGCTCCAGAGCCCATTAGCGGTCCAGTTTCCCTAGCTCCAGAACCCATTAGTGGTCCAGTTTCCCTAGCTCCAGAGTCCATTAGCGGGGCAGTTTCCCCAGTGCTTGAGCCCATTAGCGGGGCAGTTTCCCCAGTGCCTGAGCCCATTAGCGGGGTAGTAAGCCACGCCCCCGAGACCCCTGAGCCTGCTCTGTGCCGTCCAGTGACCCCTGAGCCCGCTCTGAGCCATCCAGTGACCCCTGATCACTCCCATGAAGAGGCCTCACAGTTAAAGCCCATCGGGAGTCAGCCTCCAGGAGCCCTCTGTGGGCGCTCCAAGCCTCCAAGAGCCCTCTGCGGGCGCTCCAAGCCCCTTCGGAGGCTGTACCTGAGCCGCATTCGGCGACCCCCTCGGAGGCTGTACCTGAGCCGCAGTGGGCGGCCCCCTCCATGGTGGTTCCTGTGCTGCAGTCGACGGCCCCCTTCAAGGATGCTCCAGTGCCGCTGTGGGCGGTTCCCTTGGTTCCTGTTGCTGAGACGGCGCCCTCCTCCGAGGTTCCTGCAGCTGCGTCAGAGAAGGCGCCCTCCTCCGAGGTTCCTGCAGCTGCGTCAGAGAAGGCGCCCTCCTCCGAGGTTCCTGCAGCTGCGTCAGAGAAGGCGCCCTCCTCCGAGGTTCCTGCAGCTGCATCAGAGACGGTTTGGACTTTGTTTTTTTTTTGGATAACCTGCCTCTGTTTTCTGTTAAAGGAATAGTACACCCAAAACATGATTAGCCTTCATTTTCTACTCCCCCCCATGCTGAACAACACTCTGGAGTACTTTTTTGATATCTCAAATGCATCTGGAGATCTGGGAGGCTTCTTGCTGTCTGCTGACATTCAAATAATGGAGGTCTATGGTGACCGAGACAGAAAGGTCCATAAAAGTCCACAAAAAACGTGTCAATATTCCTCCATACTGCTCGTCCAATGTAATCCAAGTGTCCTGAGTGGGTAGCATCCAGAATTTACTCGAAACAAAGTCATTTAGAATGTTTTTAGAGCATAAACAGTAGTGTATAGGATTTCCTGAAAGCGCGCACATTTCTTCTTCTACGCTTGCATTATTGGCAGAGCAGACGCTGAATGCGCACTTTCATCTGGTTTGGTCTGCCGGCTTCCGTAGCATCGTGAGCGCGCATGCGCACGCTTTCAGGAAATCCTATACACTACTGTTTATGCTCTAAAAACATTCTAAATGACTTTGTTTCGAGTAAATTCTGGACGCTACCCACTCAGGACACTTGGAATACATTGGACGAGCAGTATGGAGGAATATTGACACGTTTTTTGTGGAGTTTTATGGACCTTTCTGTCTCGGTCACCATAGACCTCCATTATTTGAATGTCAGCAGACAGCAAGAAGCCTCCCAGATCTCCAGATGCATTTGAGATATCAAAAAAGTACTCCAGAGTGTTGTTCAGCATGGGGGTGAGTAGAAAATGAAGGCTAATCATGTTTTGGGTGTACTATTCCTTTAAGTCATTATTAAATCCACAAGAGATTCACCTCTGCCTCCCTGCCTCTGCTTTTGGGTCAACTAACCATAGCCAAATCGTGACACTTTCTGCTGTTTCAGCTTTTTTTGTGGTGGTGGTGCCATTGAGCTGAAACGACATATTAAAACATTTTAGCTGCTGTTGATGTTAGCTTAAAACACTGACAAAGTTAGCAGTTCAATAATGGATGAGTGAACATCTCAGGATCAATATCATTTAGTTCAATTCAGTTTTTTTTTCATGGCATCAAATCCCAACATGTCATCTCAAGGCACAGAAACAATTTAATCAGATCATTCAGATAAATCGGTGAAAAGATTTCTATATAAGGAAACCCAGCTGATTGACTCTGCAGCAATCCCTCACAGCAAGCATACATAAAGTAACAGTGGAGAGAAAAACTGCCTTTAAACAGGAAGCACAAAACACAGAACCAGAACCAGACTCAGTGTGAGCGGCCCATCTCCTGAGGTCGACTGGATTAAAGAGACAGAAGCAGACATAGAAAAGAAACATGAAGCACTGATCTATGAATAATTTCTATGTTAGGAAAGGTAACAGTAAACCAGCTCCATTGGTGGTTCTGTCTAGGATTACAATAAAACTTGAAATATCTTGTTTATCAATATGAATCTAAACTAACAACCAGAATTTATTCAAATGGCCATACAGACCATTAGACCTCATTTAAAACAGTTTCTGTATCAGATCGGTTCTGTATCTGCTCTGCTAAATCAAGCTAGTTTAGAGTTGGTCATGAGTTGTTCAAATGGAATACATAACTGGGAATAAATGAATTGATTCACTACCATTTAAACTGATTAGTTACTTTTCCAGTTTAGTTCATGTCATCATAAACCAGCAAGATGTAGAACTTTCTGTTCTCTGTTACTCAGCCACAACAATCTCTAACTCCAAGCTAACAGCTGAAGCTAGCTCCACCAAGCCACCCTACTGGACACACAGAGGAAAGCTGCCAAGGATTTATTCACTAACTAGTATTAATATCAAATGAGATGATAACCAACATTTTATGGACTCAGAGGTTTTACTGGGATCAATCTGACTGGGTGTGTCTCTCTGTGGACTTTAAACGGGGAGGAGTCACTGACATTAAATAAGACTGACCTTTGTTGAAAACCGTCATGGCTTCCCCGGGTCCGTTGATTCGAGCGCAGGTCAGTTAGATGGAGTGTTACAAAAATTCTGGACAACAAAGCTTCGATTCACCTTTAGCAAAAGCAGCAGCATCTGCAAACAGCATCTCTGTCCCGCTGTGCAACACAGGCTCTTTTTATTATCTTCATCAAGGAGAATAAGAATCCCACAAGAAGTTACAGAGTGACTGACCTCCCTACATTCTTATCTTATGCATCGAGTTGCTTTTTGCCTTTCTGCTTCCTTGTTAATCAGCTTTTTATGTGTGTGTGCGAGCAAGGTCATTCTGCCCTCCAACTGCACCTGTTGTTTTCTACACTCTGTTCTATAAATCTACCCTGATACATATGAACAATAAGTTTTGCTGCAGCTTTAACTTAGCTCTGTACTTCTTTTAGCTTAAACATGTATATATATCTTCACCTTTGAACCTATGAGTGGATTTTAATATTTTACATTAAATTAAACAGCATAATCCACTTTACCAAAAGTTTCATTTAGTTTCCATTTTGTTCCATACAACATTTGGAAGATAAACAATCAAAGTGAAATCTGTTATTTCTTAAATTTTTCCCAGTTTAGTAATGACTAAAATCATTAGTTTGCTGTTGATGGTAGGAAAACCGTGAATATTATCAGCTGTACTCACCGCTGTTTGAGTTGGTTGATGAGGAAGAAACAAGAAATTCAGATACAGAGAAACTAGTCTGGACTGAAGCTCTGCTGTTACTCACAACCTTTGAGTTTCATTTATGTTTAGTGACGCTTAAACTTATCTCTCCAGCGTTGCTCCGCCTCTAACTGCTCCTGTTTTTCTCTCTTTTTCATCCTTCAGCTTGTTTGTCTTTATTTGTTATTTATGTATGTGCTTGTTAAACCCTCATATTACCGTGGACCTGGATAGTAATACCATTGATATTATAACAATTTTCCTACCCATGGTCTAACACCGTAATATATTGAGGCTGATGTTTTCCCAAGCAGTTTATTTATAACTAAATTAAAAAAAATAAATTTGTATTTCAGTATTGTAGAAACTGTAGTGGTATAATGATCATTGGATGGGTTCCAATGATGATAAGAGAAACAAAAACAAATGAAACATCAGTTTGAAAGAAATACTCTTTGAGTCAAACTTCTTCTCCAAACTTTATTTCTAGGGCAGAACAGAACCAAACCTCAGAACACAACCAGACTGGATCAAACACAGACACTCACATTAATAAAATAGAACATATAAGAAGCACAGCGATGCTAAACATGTCAGACGTTTACAGGCACAGCAATAGAGGTTAAACATCCATTTTAAGCAGAAAACTTTTATTATTGACAAATTCTCCTTGGTTCACTGAAGAACTTTGATGGATTAAATAGTGGATCTCAGTGGAGGAGCTGCTTCTATCTAAACTACACATGGATCCTGCACTGATCTCCTGCCTGCAGCTCCTCCCTCCTCACATCAGAGCTGATCTTCTACGGAAGAACCCGTCTACCACAGCTTAGTGCATCTAGGTAACACCCAATGCAGTCATGTTGTGACCTGTTGGCTGGTGGAGCAGTTGGTCACCTTCAGACTAATGAATCAAACATCAGATCAAGGAAGTTATCTAAAGGCACTAGTGGACCAATCAACATCCAGAACAGAGTTCAAGAGGCTGAGCTCCTCATCCTCCCTCCTTTATCGATGAGCAGCTCTGCCATCCTGGAGACACTCAGAGAAAAGCTGCTTCTCCTCCATATTAGGAGTTGGTTGAGGAGGCCGATGCTTCCATAGGGAGGAACGCCTCAGACTTCCTTAGAGGAGCAGGAGGAGGTGTCAAGGGAGAGGGAATACTGGGAATCTCTGCTTTAACTACTCCCCATGTGACCCGGTCCCAGATAAGCAGAAGATGACTGGTCCAAGTCCTTCACAGCCAGAGAAGAATGTTGACGGGCATCAAGTCACAGAATATACGTTTCTATGAACCTAAAATAGTTACTGTAGTGGATATTTTCATGCTGCCATCAAGCTATTCCTGGTTAGGAAAGTAAAATTCAGCAGGTTGGATTGTAAAGGTTTCCAATCCAGTAAATGTGTTTCATTACATATTTATCAAGCATACAATGTAATCATAAAATCACCAAATATTTCCCTGCAGTCACCTTCATACAGATAAACATGTGGTCTTGTACATCTCTGCTCATGATCAAAAACCTGTATCCATATTTTACGTTCCTAAGATTCCTTTTAGGTTTGGGGAATCAGATAAAACTCTTTTCCAGCCTCTTAATGTTCAGAGTAACACGTCAGATTCTCATGATCCCCTCTGAAAGGATGTTTTTATCAAAAATCTCAGGTTTGAATGTGTTTTTAATCAAAAATCCCAATAATGTGGTGCAGAAAACAGAGAAGTTCCTGCTGCTGAGGGGAGTTTTATTTAAGATCAAACTGTGTTCACTAACTGATTAATTGCTGATGAGCCTCCTGGATGGATTTGCTGAACGCTTGGTGTCAATTCTGGTGTCCCACAGGGATGACTCTTTGGATCCTTAATGGAGTTTTATTCCTAAAGGCTTGGGAATACAAATTCTAACAAAAATAGAAAAGTGTTATGATTCTGGCCTGTCTGCCTGCTCTGCTCTCCCTGTGAGCAATCATCTCCAGCTGCTGCCTGCTGCACTGCAGTGCAATCAGCAGAATGTCTCTCACCTGTGTTCAAGCAGTTATAAGACAGCCTGTGGCAGGCAGACAGGGCCAGATAATTGCAAACCAACTAGCAAGCAGTATCCAGCACTTAAAGTTACCTGACCAAGTCTTTGCTTCACGGATTTTCCCTTTTTGCCTAGCCCTTTTTGGATTTCTCTGCCCTCTGGACAACGACCCTGTTTCTGCCTCTTGACTTCTGCCTCCTGCCAAGCTCCCTGTTCACTAAAGCCTGAGTCTGGCTTCCTGGACCTAATTCCTGCCTCTGTGCTCCAAGCCACCCAACTGTTGGCCACCCAACAACAGTTTTAAGGAGAAATCTGCTCTATTCATGCTGCTGAAGAGAGGACTCTTTTAAGGTTAGTGGTTTTGTTGGTTTCATGCTTTTCATTATTTGAACTCCTTCAAGCCATTAACCTAAATCTCCCTCCTTAGAAATCCCACCCACGGTGGATGTGCTCCTGATGTCCTGAGTTTTTAATAAACTGTTTAAATCCTTATTCTGTGTTCTGGCTGAAACTTTGGGTCTTCTGACTGGATCATTACAAAAAGTTCTTATTTGCTTCTTAGCTTCGTCTGAAGAACCTTATTTTTGTCCAGCTGTTGAGTTGAAGTCTCAGCGTTCATCTGTTTCCTCAATTGCTCTCCATGTCTCCAAATGAGTCTGAATCTAAAACCAACTCCAGAAAAATCCCACTGTGCTCTTTCATTATTCTTCCTTTGTGGAATGAAATGATCTTGGGGTCACTAACCTGTCCTCCACTCTTCATCTATATTAACTCCACCCAATGGAAAAACGCTACCTGAATAGAGGACACCTGTCAACTTAGACTTCAAACAATCCATCATCATCCAGACCAAACAGCTATGCGGACACAAGGCTGCCTTCTACAGGGCGACAGGTAAGCAGCCCTGTGAGAGGATTACATCTGCTGGTATGACTGGAAATGGGAGAAACTTTAGATCAGCATCAGTCTCATTCAGAATGGGGCTCTAGAATCTTTTCCTCACAGCTGAAGTGTTCCTACAATGAAATCTAGACCTCAGACAGCTGATGGAACAGATCCATATTTCTTACATTACCTTTTCTAACATAGAAGGTATTTATAAATCAGTGCTTTATGTTCCTTTTCTATGTCTGCTTCTATCTCCATGAGCCTGATTCTGCTGGAAGTTTCTTCCTGTTCAAAGGGAGTCTTTGCTCTCCACAGTTCCTGTATGCATTGTCTGTGTGATGCAATGCTGTACAGTAAACGGCACAATGAAAGTGATGGTCTGTGGTCCCCAAATGATCATCCAGGAGGAGGGAATTCTGAAAAGCCCATGATTTAATTGGTTTTCTTCAAATAGAGACATTTTTAGTCAATCTGACTGGTTCTGGTTGAATTGTCTCTTTAAAGTGCTGTAAAATGATGTCTTTTGAATTGGCGCTATATGACTGGCGACCTGTCCAGGGTGTACCCCGCCTCTCGCCCATTAAGAGCTGGAGATAGGCATCAGCACCCCTCATGACCCCAGCAGGGATAAGCGTGATGGAAACTGGATGGATGGAATCTAAATTAAATTCCACTCTGCGCTTAGGAAATCCACAAAGATCTCTAAGATATAAAATTCCTTCTTTGAAAAGAGGAGAGATATTTGGAGCTGAAAGCCTGAGAAAAACAATGGCATGAATGTAAATCAGGGGTGTCAAACTCAAATACACAGTGGGTCAAAATTTTAAATTGAACAAAGCCGCGGGCCAAAGTTGAACAAATGAATCTTTTAATATGACCCAAACAAGTTTTAATTTGAAAAATAAATACTGAACAAGCAAGGCTTATATAACTTAAAAGTGCAGGCATGCAAAATTGAGTTGCTAAAAATAATAAAGCATATCAATGGAATATTAAATAATATTTAAATAAAAAATGTAATGGCTCCTTTTTTAGATAAATGTAAAAATTAGCTTTGCACACAGGCTAATAAATTTGCTAATAAAATAACATAACTGTAAATAAACCATTCAGGCCTTGGAGTAACAAGGAAAGGTGCATAGAAAACTTATTTATTGCTCATTTTGTGACACACTGATCTACTCTGATGCGGGCAAGCCAGATACCTGGCATCTTTTCTTGGATGCCAGTTCATCAATGTCAGGGCTCAGGGTATGAGCTGAGGAAACCTTCATTATTGAACAACAGTGTTCATCAGTCAGACATCTCCTGTGAGACGTTTTCGTCATCTTCATTGAGGAGAAAAGTTGCTCACATTGATAAGTTCTACCAAACATGGAGAGCAATTGAGCAACTTCGGTGCAGAGCTGAACAGAGCTGAAGGGATGAACTGTGGAAACTGTGCGGCCCCAACAGCATCAAACTTTGACTTCAGCGTTTCATCACACTGGAGTTCAATCAGGTCCATTTGGAGGTTGGTTGGTGCTTTTTTCACATCAGCTGCAAAGGGATTACTGAGCAGTTAAAATCTAAGTCTCTGGACATCAAAGTCGCCAAATCGCTGGCTCAGCGCAGAGCACAATGAGTTTTTCAGCAAACTGTGCGCACACAGCGGTAGAGATCTGCATTTTTATGGTTTGGCAGAAGGGGAAATGGCCAAAGTTTACTTGCAGCATCTGATTCTCCCACAGGCACATCTAATTTTTAAAAGCTGTCCATGACGCATACATATCTGTGATGATGCGTCCCCGCCCTTGCAGCTGCAGGTTCAGCGCATCGAGTTGGCTTGAGATGTCACACAGAAAGGCAAGCTCACACAGAAACATTTGCTCCCGGAGCTCTGCTGTGTCATTCCCTTTGCTTTCCAGAAACTGACATATTTCTTCACGCAATTCGAAAAATCTGTTGAGCACTTTTCCGCGGCTCAGCCATTTCACCTCTGTGAGATACGGCACATCTGTGCATTCTGAACCATACTCTTCCAGAAAAGACTTAAACTGTCAGTGATTGAGACCTTTGGCTCTAATGAAGTTAACAGCTTGTGTTACTGTGAGGTTTGGGGGACCCAAATGCAGAGGCAGAGAGGCTGAGGTGAATACTTGTAGTTTTAAAGATGAAAATGGTTAACAAAGGCAGTCCAAAAATCCAACTAAAATGTAACAGACCAGAACCATGGAGACATCAAGGGAAAACACGTACAAGGAGCCAGGGAGAGACGAGGTGAGATGACAACAGTGATGACAGGACCAGCAAAAACAAGGAACCAACCAAGAGTGAGAGCAGAGGGAGAGCATATATAGTTGACAGAGACAAAGGGAGGGCTAACGAGCTGACAAGGAGCAGGTGTGAGAGGAGACAACGAGGGAACCAAGGGGAAAGGAACACACACAAGAGGGCAACAGAAAAACATGAGAACTAACAAATCTAGAAATTACAACAAAATAGGAATTAAACCAATAAAACTAGAAAACAAGGAGCAAAGTAAAACACAACATAACCAAAACCATGAAACTGTGGTCATAACATCCTTCATCTTTAGCCCTTTACCACACAGGAATTCCTGATGTAAGATGCAGTGATAAACAGTTCACCTGCACAGTTCTCTTCTCGCATCTTTTTGCGAATCCTGCCCACCAGTCCATTCTTTTTACCACTCATCGCTGGAGCACCATCAGTGGTTAATGCCACAAGTTTATTCCACGGCAGGTTTATTTCAGTTACACATTTGCAAACCTCCTCAAAAATGTCTTTCCCTGTGGTTGTGCTATGCATAGATTTGAGTCCACGCCGCAGACGAAGAAGATGTCAGTCTCTGGCCTCTGTCCAACAATCTTTGTCCGGTCAGAACAGAAAGGACATTGGCAAATACTTTATCTGTTATCTCTTTTGAGAGGGGATTATTGTGTAAAACTATGAGCAATTTTCGGATAACCAGATCAAGTTCAAAACACACTGCCTGGCCAAAAAAAAGTTGCCACCAAAAAAAAGGTCATTCACTCTAATACTTTGTTGAACCGCCTTTAGCTTTGATTACGGCACGCATTCGCTGTGGCATTGTTTCGATAAGCTTCTGCAATGTCAAAAGATTTATTTCCATCCAGTGTTGCATTAATTTTTCACCAAGATCTTGCATTGATGATGGTAGAGTCTGACCGCTGCGCAAAGCCCTCTCTAGCACATCCCAAAGATTCTCAATGGGGTTGAGGTCTGGACTCTGTGGTGGCCAATCCATGTGTGAAAATGATGAGTCATGCTCCCTGAACCAGTCTTTAACAATTTGAGCCCGATGAATCCTGGCATTGTCATCTTGGAATATGCCTGTGCCATCAGGGAAGAAAAAGTCCATTGATGGAATAACCTGGTCATTCGGTATATTCAGGTAGTCAGTTGACCTCATTCTTTGAGCACATCCTGTTGCTGAACCTAGACCTGAGCAACTGCTGCAACCCCAGATCATAACCCCGCCCCCACAGGCTTGTACAGTAGGCACTAGGCATGGTGGGGGCATCACTTCACATGCCTCTCTTCTTACCCTGATTGGCCCATCACTCTGGAACAATCTGGACTCATCAGACCACATGACCTTCTTCCATTGCTCCACAGTCCAATCTTTATGCTCCCTGCAAATTGAAGCCTTTTTTTCACTGATTAGTGGTTTTCTTACGGCTACACAGCTGTTCAGTCCCAATCCATTGAGTTCCCTTCGCATTGTGCGTTTGGAAATGCTCCTACTTTCAGTATTAAACATAACCCTGAGTTCTACTGTTGTTTTTCTTCCATTTGATCTCACCACACGTTTAAGTGATCGCCGATCACCATCATTCAGGATTTATTTCCATTTGTTCCTTGAAGATGATGGGTCCCCACTATCCTTCCAGTTTTTAATAATGCGTTGGACAGTTCTTAACCCAATTTTAGTAGTTTCTGCATCTCTTTAGATGTTTTCTCTGCTTGATGCATGGTTGTTTAGGAAATGAGAAGCAAGTATTTGCACCAGTTTGGGTTAAATAACTTGTTGCCAGCTGAAAGATAATCGCCCATGCAGTAATTATCCAATAGGAGGCTCGTACCTATTTGCTTAGTTTAATCCAGGTGGTGACTTTTTTTTTTTGGCCAGGCAGTGTATGTTCATTTGTGTGTTTTTTGGAAGACATGCTGGGTCAAAACCAAGTTTTTGCGAGTATCACATAGTATTATTATATTTCTGTCTCTATGGTAGACAATGTGAATGATGAAGTCTCAGTCAAAAATGAATCAATTAATCAATTATTTATTCACTCAGTTTAACAGGTGAATCAGTAATTCCCATACACATTCTGTGACAACATTTAATAAACACGGGTGAAAAGGGAACAGGAATAAGAAAGAATCTTGCAATGACCTGCCCCTGTCTCAATAATTACAAAATAAATATGTTGTGGGCATATACCATATATTTAAATAAACCACATACAATAAATTAAAAACAATTAATTAATAATAATCAACACATATCATAGGTAAAAGGCAATTAAAACCTATAAAAGTTTGTTTTGCACTTTCGGGGAATTGTAAATACTACACCACATGATTCAGGTCACTGGGCTTGTGCACCTGTAAGCAGGGATACCTGCTTTGAGGAAATTTTAGTCTGGGTAGACTGGTTATTTCTGTGTCAGTCTGATCTGTGTGTAGCAGCTTTATTAAGTGGACTACTACAATTTTTTCATTACTTTAAATTTTTCCTTAAAAAAGTAATTCATGACAACATGAGGTTTGACTTGATTTTGAAGGGTCGGTGCTCTACTGTGATTGCAAGAATATTCTCTGAGATAAAGGATACCCCTTTCCTGGTATAAATCATAAATTCTGTGCTTTTTTATTTTTTTTTTTTCCCCTTCTGTTGCTTTTTAAGTTTCAAACTGTTTAATCCTTTGTGGATTATGTGTCTGTGGGTGAAGACCAAAGGTAATTACATTTCTATTATGGTTGAAACTGCCTTGACTGAATTTATCAAGGCAAAGCAAAACTAGAACATCCCCAAGAACAGAAAAAACGTCAAGCCCCATCTAAAACCCCAGAAGATATTAGATGGAACTGAGCTGTTGACTTCCTGCTAATAATTTTTCCAAGCTCACTTCTCCACTTGCAGGGCTTCAGTTTTAGGCTTACTCAGATTGGGGGTTGTTTACTAACATATCCTTTCTTCAATTAGATTCTGTAGATCAATAATCCGCTTGATTAACAGGACAAATGATCAGAGGAGCAGAGTTTTTACCTCTATCGTTAAGATGAGGACAAAAGAATGGGTAGAGTTTCTGAGTGAAGCAGTAGCCAGCAAAGGAGTAGATCAGAGCTGCAGCATCTACATCATAGAAGGAGACCAGACCCTCCTCATAATCCACAAACACCCCCACCTTCTGAGGACCAGGATGGAGATGCAGACGGACTGAAGGACCAGCATAAGCTCTGTACTCATTTCCATTCATTAAAACAACAGTCCAGTAACCATCCTCAGGGCTCAGAGTGATCTTTCCCTTCCTGCTGATGGACTCTCTGGCCACTCCTAAAATCCACTCAGTCTTCCCTTTAACCTGAACCTCAAAGTAAAATGTGCCTGAAGAGAAACTCTGACATCCTAGAATAGAAGCACTCGAAAATCTCTGTGGATTGTCTGGAATATCCTTCCTCAGATCACTGTAGTTTACCTGTTTTCCATCAGCAGACATGATGAGTCTAGGATGAGCTGTATCAGGATCCAGAGTCACATCCACTGCAGACTGCTGGACCCTCTTCATCTCAGCCTTCATCATCATCTTTTTCATCTTTTCAAACTTCTCTCTGACCTTCTCCTCCAGCTGAGCCACAGCTCTCTCCACAGTCCCCTCATATGATGGTGGATGAACTCTGACCTCTGTCCAGTTCTTGGTGGGTGGAGCAGCTTTCAGGGAGGAGAAGCTTTGGAGGAGGTGGAGGTGGTCTTCAGACTGGGAGAGCTGCTTCACCTCAGAGCTCCTCTTCATCAGCTCAGAGATTTCCTGTTCCAGATCTTTGATGAAGTCTTCAGCCTGTTTCTCTGCAGTTTTCTGTTTGTCTTCGATCTCCTTGATGAGCTCCTTCAGGCCTCTCTCAGCAGACTCCTTCAGAGCAGTGAAGACCTCAACACCTTCTGCTTTCTCTCTGTCTGCAGCATCTTTACTGATCTTCACCGACTCTTTGATCTCCTGAATCTTCACTCGTCTGTTCTGGATCATCTTCTGAACTTCATCCTCTCTTTTTCTCAGTTCTGTTTTTTTGGCTTGAAATAATGCTGGCTGCAGGTCATTCCTGTAAATCTTCTTTAGAACCTGCAAGGTCAACTCCAGGCATGGTAGAAGGGCGTAGGTCTTTATCATCAAGTCTACAACCTCTAATCTTTTTGCTTTTTCAAGATCCTTCTTCTTGAGTGTTGGCAGCGCAGGAAGATTCTCAGGCTGCTGCAGGAACCACTTAAATCTTTCAAACTCCTCCTCACTTAATTCATCCAAAGTGTTCAAGATGTCCTCTGCCATAATTTCAGCTCCTGTAAAAGTCAGACAACGCTGTGAAAATAATAATATAATAACACCTTCCAACTGTTTTTCCTGCGTAAAGACCACTTTCTAGTGTTCATTGTTATTAGCTCTATGTTTCCATTGTAAGTAGTGGAGCTCGCCCTACAGCCAGGTGTCATCACATGCACCAATAAACCCCATATAGGTACAGCAAGAACCAGTCTTTACATGCCAGCACATGAGGCTGCAAAACATCTTCATTCCTCACCAGATTAATCTGTGATAGAAAGGACACAGTTCATCTATTTTTTTCATTTCTAAGATGTATTAAATCCATCCGTTATCCCCTTCTGTGTTTTCCAACCTGATGGGTTAAACTCTTGGGTGTGGAATGGAGCACAAGGCTTCTTCATGTAAACCATTTGTTACCTTGGCACCTATGTTTTCTTCTTATTGTTTTCTCCTGTTTTGCTCTGCCCGACACTCATTATCTCTTATCATATCCACCTATTCCAGCTGTTATTTAAGCCTTTGGAGCCCAGCCTTTGTTTGCAGATTATTCTAGCTTCTAAGTGAGACTAACTCTAGCTTTCCCTGTGTTAAGTTTTGCCAGTTCCTGATGTGTTTGTGCCCTTTGATTTCTAACTTTTTGACTGCCCCTGTTTGCTCTGTTTGCCTTTTCTATGTATTTTTTCTAACTGTTACCTGGATTCTACCTGCTGCCAACCTTGTATCTGTCTTCTGTCTGAGGATTGGATTGCCCTCCTGGATCTTTCGGTTCCTATATGTGCACTGGCTGCTGAAGGAAGTTGCTGCTCTTCTCTACTGGATCTCCGGTTCTGTAAAAAGCAACGGAGTTCCGCTCTCCTGGTCTATGCTCCTTCTTCTGGACACAGAAGAGCCACCGACTTTTCTAGGTCGGTGGCTTTTATGCTCATTATTATTATTTGTCTGAGTTTTGAATTCTGTGACCAGAGCGTCTACTCGTGCAGAGTTTCTAGTAAGACCGGTGCAGCAGACGAGCAGCCGTACCCTAAATCAATAAACGCCTTTTTGAATATATCACTGACTGTCTTGCATGAATTCTGGGTCCTATATTCTGAGCCTTTTGACACCACTGTCCTTCAAAGCATCTTTGTATGCTGGCAAATGAAGTGTGCCTCCTGTGTACCATTCAGAGTATGCAGGAGTATGATCAGTACGATTTTTTGCCTTTGGTTTACCATACTTTTTTGCTGCTACCTCTGAGTCTGGGCCGATTGCCTGCCACGAGGACCCACTGCTGCAGAGATGATATCAGCTACTACTGTTACCTTCAGCTGAACTGCAGTAAATTGTCAAACAGATTAAAGCCCTGCAAAATCTCCCTTTATTTTTGTTGCATTGGACTGATTTGAGTCTCTTCAAGAGCTGCCTGTTGGAAAGTGTGGACAGAGCTTCTGCTACATCATCACCTCATTCCTCGCCCAGATGCGGGAGACCGGGGCCCCACTGTGGAGCCAGGCCTGGAGTTTGGGCACACTGGTGAGCGCTTGGTGGCCAGGCTTTTACCCATGGAGCCCGGCTGTGCACAGCCCAAAGAGGACATATGGGTCCCCCTTCCAATGGGCTCAACACAGATTAGGATGCCTCCCGGATGTCTCCCTGGTGAGGTGTTCCAGGCACGTCCCACTGGGAGGAGGCCCAGGGGGAGACCCAGGACACGCTGGAGGGACTATGTTTCTTGGCAGGCCTGGGAGCGCCTTGGGATTCCCCGAGTGGAGCTGGCCCAAGTGGCTGGGGAGAGGGACGTCTCTGAGCAAAATTTAAGTAGCATCACCAAGTAATTTAGCTGTCCTAATTGACAATGGATCTTCAAGTCACAATGCTGTCAAGAAAGTTTCTATTAAAGCATTAATTAAAGAGGAAAGACTTGAGTTAATATTCCTTGAACTTGTTGAACTGGGAATTGGCCAAGCTCCATCTGATATCAGAGATCTGATTGTTCACCTGTTTGACTAATGCTTGCATTACAGAAGAGTGGATTCAGAAAAACTGGTAAAATTTGTATCTGATGAAGCCAGTTTAATGTTAGGAAAAAAGTCAGAAGTAGCAACCAGGCTGACCTCAAGATTCCCAAAGCTTTTTGTTTTACACTGTATCTTGCTGTATCAGGTGCAACTGATGAGGTAAACTCTGCCAATCACTTCAAAATCTTTATCCAGAAGCTATATTCTCTGTATAGTATGTCAAACAAAAAAGAAAGTGAACATAAATGCCGCAGCTGAAGTAAGATCGCAACTTCATCGCATTGGCTGAATTTTGAATGTAAGCTGGGTGTCTAGTTAGTTTCAGTTTGCACTGTTTGGACATCCCAATGAATACCTGTGCAGCACTTTAAAAATGCTTGCCGAAGGCGAGGTCAACCAAAGAGAGACAAATGTACAGAGGTTTTCTAGACCATGTTCAAAGTCCGGAATTTATTTGCAAGCTTGGGCTCATGTATGACACTCTGTATGAACTAGTATGTCTCCTGTGACAGGAGCTTCAGTCTCGTTCTATAACTCTGGTTAGAAGAGAGCATCTGCTGAAATACTCAATCAGAGTGATCCTGTCATTCAAAGAGAGTCCAGGTGAAAAATATGGTGAGGCCTTAGAAGCAAAAAAGGCTGGGAGTATCAGTCTACAGCACAAAAAAAAACTGCAAAGCTTAAGTCTTTCAATCAAGGCAAGTTCTTACAAAGCCTTGTCAACAATCTAGAGAAATGCTTGTCTTTTGAGCATAAGACCATCAAGGACCTCAGCTAAAATAGTTGGGGTTTTTTTCAAGTTGACAACAGTTTAACATGTTTTTAAGGTTATCTGACTGGTTTTGATGCTTTTGATTTTCCTTTTATATATAAGCTGACAAATGAACATATCTAAATGTTTTATTCAAAGAAATGTAAAAAAAAAAACAAAAAAACTGAAACACCATGTTTGCCTCATATTTTATATTCATGCAGGCTGCCTGTGCCACCAACAAACTACTCCTGATTACGCTGTGTTCATTTTAATAGTGGCCACACTGACTATTGTTCACAAACAGCTGTTCAAAGAGACAGTTTACAAAAGGAACAGAAGAGCAGTTAAAAAAGAGCAGCTTCAGCTGCTGCTCCTGCAGGAGTTTTTGATGTGCCTTGATGCATGTCAACCATAGATTTTGCATGAAAAACGGCTGCTTCTTCTGCCTAAAGAGCATTAGGGTTTGAACATAGCATTATTCCCTCCTCTTCAATAACCTCATGTATCTGATTTCTTTCCCCCCCGGAAGTTTTCACTTTGTATGTGGGTCAGAAGACTTAACAAAACCATATCAGTTTGACCAATCATCTGTTTAGGCTGTCCCCGGCTTGTTAATCTGCCTTCTCAAGCATGCTACCTGATTAGTCCATTGCCTACCACCAGTATATCTACCTACATCCTCAGTTCAGTCTATCAACTCCACAGCTTTCAATATGCCCTTTAAGCACAACATCATGTCTGGATAAAATATTAGGTTAGCTGATCTGTAACAGAACAATCTGGCAAATAACGAACATGTCCTTGTTGACTGTTGTACTCCAACATTGCTATTATGATGGACAAAAGGACTATGTTAGGAACTGAAAAAAGAAACAAAAACTCACTAGAAGACATCCAAGGATTGCTGTTTGAGGGATCCAGGCAGAGATAGGATTAAAAACTATTTTTGAATTGAATTGTATGTCTTGTCCTGTTACTGGTCCTAGGCTGCGCTACAACCTGCCACCTTGCTGTCACAGAACTCAGCTTCCAGTATCTGGTTTCAGTCCAGAGACATGCGGTCACTCCCTGCTTTGTCTCAGAGCAAGAACCGGTTTTTCATGAAGTTTCAGTTTTTGAGGGAGGAACAGGAACATCTCTGTTGTTTTTGGTCTATATCATAGGTCTACACTAAACTGCTTTTAAAAACATATTACCAGCCTTAATACAGAAACTATAAGACTAAAAACAAAATACTTTAGGGGCAAATTTTCTTAATAGATCAACATCTAAAATAATATAAAGACTAAAACTAGAAAAAGTGCACAAATAAGGTTTTCAAAACATTAAACCAGCTTAAGAATAACAAGGTTTATTGAACAAATAAATAAATTCAGAATTTTTCTACACCAAATATATATAAATAAATATATACATACACACACACACACATATATATATTTTTATATATATATATATACCAGAGATGGGGACTTGAGTTTGTGACTCGTACTCGAGTCGCCATTAAGTCGCATATTTAATGACTTTAGACTCGACTTGGACTTGCATTTGAAGGACTTCAGACTCGACTGAGACTCGTGATTTCTGACTTGTGAACAATATTTTATTCCAGCGTAAAAACACTTATTCAAGTGTTTGTTTTACTAACTTGACTGATCGCCGCTCGCCAGAAGAGGTAAAAAAAAAAAAAAAGTAGCACTTGTGGCCAGTATGGCCCCACACTCAGTCGTTGACACAAGGGGGAGCAAACAACTCAAAGACCCAAACCGTGAAGCACTCAAGTTCAAGTGTTTTATTTATACAAAAAGCCACAGCAAAAGTGGCATAATAAAACAGTCCTTTTCTTCTCCTGATAAAACCTAAAATTCAAACGCCAGCATCCACGCGCCAAAACCCCGTCGGAAGATATATTCCTGTTTATGCTTTAAGTCAGGGGGAGCGCTACTTACAGGCGAGGTTCCTCCTCTGCCCTAATACTCCTTACTGGGCCATCTGTGCACCCGCCTGCCTCTCCCCCCGGCAGCGCGTCCGTCTCTGTCACCTGCAGATTCCGTTCTCCTTTCCTTCAGACTCCTTTTATGTCGGCTTTAATCAGCCCTTGCTCACACCTGAGCGCAGCAATTATCCAGCGCAATTAATGCACTCCGCCTCCTCAGACAACTACTTCAGTCCAGTGCGCATGGATTGTCACAAGGGAAAAACAAACCAAAACAACCCAACATGCAGGAAAAACTCAAAAGTCTAAAATAAAGGAAAACAATCATATAAAAAAGAAACATCAAAACATGCAAAGCTCAAGAAGAAAATACAAAGAAAAACAAATCATATCTTCCTCTCCAAACATGCAAAGCATAAAACTAACATTTAAATGAAAGAAAACCATAAATCATATTTTTCCCTGTGCAACACACTTGACGTCACCGACGCAACAGTACGTGACATAAATGCCCGTGCGCATGCATGCATGCAACCCATACAGAAGCGATGATTACCCCCCCTGTTTCGGTGCCACCGTTCATAATAACCTTTGGCTACAAAAACTTTACATAAGGCGGGAATAAAAGAGCAGCAAACTGCAGCTTCTTTAGAAAAAAATACACGATGCTTGGTCCACCACATCTTTACTCCACTCTTGTAGTTGCTAACCTGTATTAATAAGAGGCAGGATTGTGATTGTTTTCTTCCCCACAGTCCTCATTTTCACTTAAAAATAAAAGAGCAGACATTTACTCCTAAAACTAGAAAAAGTTGTAACCACAAATGTCAGGTAAATACTGTAAGAAAATAGTTTTTTTTAAAGAAAAAAAAATAAAAATGCAAAATTTATCTGGAAATTTTTTTTGCGTGTGTGCTTTTTTTATTTGTATTTTTCATTTATCAGTTCAAGATAATGATCACTCCATAGATATAATAGCGACCTTTAAGCTATACCGTCTCAGTGACGGAGATGAAAACACAAGCAAGCACGAAAATTATTGCACTTTTTTAATTAATGAAGTGATTAGCATTTTTTGTGCGATTAATTGATTAATTAATTGATTTGTGTGTGTGTGGGTGGGTGTATGTGTGTATGAGTGTGTGGGTGGTTAAGTGTTTGGGTGTGTGTGTGGGTGGGTGAGTTTGTGGGTGGGTGTGAGTGGGTGAGTTTGTGGGTGGGTGTGTGTGTGGGTGGGTGAGTGTGTGGGTGTGTGTGGGTGGGTGTGTGTGGGTGGGTGGGTGTGGGTGGTTAAGTGTTTGGGTGTGTGTGTGGGTGCGTGTGTGTGGGTGTTGGTAGGTGGGTGAGTGGGTGGGTGTGGGTGGTTGAATGTTTGTGTGTGTGTTGGTGGGTGTGGGTGGGTGAGTGTATGGGTGTGTGTTTGTATGTGTGTGGTTGGCTGTGTGTGTGGGTGGGTTTGTGAGGGTATGTGTGGGTGGGTGTGTGTGGGGGTGGGTGAGTGTATGGGTGGGTGTGGGTGTGTGTGTGTGTGGGTGGTTGTGTGTGTGGGTGTGTGTGTGGGTGGCTGTGTGTGTGGGTGTGGGTGGGTGAGTGTGTGGGTGGGTGTGGATGTGTGGGTGGTTGTGTGTGTGGGTGGTTAAGTGTTTGGGTGTGTGTGTGGTTGTGTGTGGGTGGTTGTGTGTGTGTGGGTGTTGGTGTGTGTGTGGGTGTTGGTGTGTGTGGGTGGCTGTGTGGGTGTGTGGGTGTGTGTGTGTGTGGGTGTGTGGGTGTGTTTGCGTGGTTGTGTGTGAGTGGGTGTTGGTGTGTGTGGGTGGCTGTGTGGGTGTGTGTGTGTGTGTGTGTGTGGGTGTGTGGGTGTGTTTGCGTGGGTGTGTGTGGGTGTGTGTGAGTGTGTGGGTGGGTGGGTGTGGGTGGTTAAGTGTTTGGGTGTGTGTGTGGTTGTGTGTGGGTGGTTGTGTGTGAGTGGGTGTGTGAGTGGGTGTTGGTGTGTGTGGGTGGCTGTGTGGGTGTGTGTGTGTGGGTGTGTGGGTGTGTTTGCGTGGGTGTGTGTGTGTGTGTGGGTGGGTGTGGATGTGTGGGTGGTTGTGTGTGTGGGTGGTTAAGTGTTTGGGTGTGTGTGTGGTTGTGTGTGGGTGTGTTTGCGTGGGTGTGTGTGTGTGTGTGGGTGGGTGTGGATGTGTGGGTGGTTGTGTGTGTGGGTGGTTAAGTGATTGGGTGTGTGTGTGGTTGTGTGTGGGTGTGTTTGCGTGGGTGTGTGTGTGTGTGTGGGTGGGTGTGGATGTGTGGGTGGTTGTGTGTGTGGGTGGTTAAGTGTTTGGGTGTGTGTGTGGTTGTGTGTGGGTGTTGGTAGGTGGGTGAGTGGGTGGGTGTTGGTGTGTGTGGGTGGTTGTGTGTGGGTAGGTGTCAGTGTGAGTGGGTGTTGGTGTGTGTGGGTGGGTGTGTGGGTGTGTGTGTGGGTGGGTGTGTTTAAGTGGGTGTGGGTGTGTGTGGGTGGGTGTGGGTGGGTAGGTGAGTGTGTGGGCGGGTGTGGGTGGGTGGTTGAGTGTGTGGGTGCGTGTGTGTGGGTGATGGTAGGTGGGTGTGTGGGTGGCTGTGTGGGTGCGTATGTGTGGGTGTGTGTGGATGTGTGGGTGGTTGTGTGTGGGTGTGTGTGAGTGGGTGTGTTGGTGTGTGTGTGTGGGTGTGTGTGGATGTGTGGGTGTGTGTGTGTTAGTGGGTGTGTGTGTGGCTGTGTGGGTGCGTGTGTGTGCATGGGTGTTGTTGGCTGTGTGTGTGGGTGTGTTTGCGTGGGTGTGGGTGGCTGTGTGTGTGGGTGTGTTTGCGTGGGTGTGGGTGGCTGTGTGGGTGGTTCTGTGTGGGTGTTGGTGTGTGTGGGTGTGTGAGTGGGTGTTGGTGTGTGTGGGTGGCTGTGTGGGTGGTTGTGTGTGTGGGTGGGTGTGTGGGTGTGGGTGTGGGTGGGCGTGGGTGTGTGAGTGTGTGTGTGTGTGTGTGTGTGGGTGGGTGTGTTGGTGTGTGTGTGTGAGTGGGTGTGTGGGTGTGTGGGTGTTTGCGTGGGTGTGGGTGTGTGTGTGGGTGGGTGTGTGGGTGTGTAGGTGTGTGTGGGTGGGTGTGGGTGGCTGTGTGTGTGGGTGTGTTTGCGTGGGTGTGGGTGTGTGGTTGGCTGTGTGTGTGGGTGGGCGTGTGGGTGTGTTTAAGTGGGTGTGGGTGTGTGGGTGGCTGTGTGGTGCGTGTGAGTGTGTGGGTGGGTGGGTGTGTGTGTGTGTGTATGTGTGGGTGAGTGTGTAGGTGTGTGTGGGTGGGTGTGGGTGGCTGTTGGTGGCTCTGTGACGGTGGTTCTGTGTGGGCGGCTCTGTGTGGGCGGCTCTGTGTGGGCGGTTCTGTGTGGGCGGCTCTGTGTGGGCGGTTCTGTGTGGGCGGCTCTGTGACGGTGGCTCTGTGTGGGCGGCTCTGTGTGGGCGGCTCTGTGTGGGCGGCTCTGTGACGGTGGTTCTGTGTGGGCGGCTCTGTGTGGGCGGCTCTGTGTGGGCGGCTCTGTGACGGTGGCTCTGTGTGGGCGGCTCTGTGACGGTGGCTCTGTGTGGGCGGCTCTGTGTGGGCGGCTCTGTGTGGGCGGCTCTGTGACGGTGGTTCTGTGTGGGCGGCTCTGTGTGGGCGGCTCTGTGACGGTGGTTCTGTGTGGGCGGCTCTGTGTGGGCGAGCCACCATCACAGAACCACCAAATCACAGAACCGCCCACACAGAACCACCGTCACAGAGCCGCCCACACAGAGCCGCCCACACAGAGCCGCCCACACAAAACCCACCGCACAGCCCCTCCAAAACCGCCCACAGAGCCGCCACACAGAGCCGC
>NW_024038456.1:0-37613 GCF_016077235.1 Cyprinodon tularosa | reverse complement strand
GACGGAAACCCTGCCCCTCCTGATGAGGACGGTAACCATGACCTCCATGATGAGGACGGTAACCATGACCACCATGATGAGGACGGTAACCATGACCACCATGATGAGGACGGTAACCATGACCACCATGATGAGGATGTTTGTATAGGATACATATACATATTTATTCAGTTGTGCTGATAATGAGTCAGAATGCAGAGCCTCTCTACCTTAGAACCAACGACGATATATTCAGTCAGACGACGTGACTGGAAACAGGTGGAGAAAGACTACCACCATAGACTGAGCCCTGAACAGGAACGTACCTTCAGAGAACCTAGCGCTGAACCCTCGATGGTTTCTGCTAGAATCGGACCGAAATCGGACATAGATGGTGTTGGTGGTGGAGGTTATGGGTTGAGGAGTGCTGGAGCCACAAACACGGGACAGCAGAGGAAAGGAAGCGCTGGAACCATCATGGATCTACAGCAGGAGGAGGTCACCTCGCTGATCATTGCCATCATCAATCATATTCATCTCTAAACAGATCAGAGGGTCTCTCACCTCTACATAATCCCAGGTACAGTTTGTGTGGTATTCAATGTCCAGGTCAGTGAAGTTCAGGAGGACTCGGTGGCTGACCTCCACACTGATCACCCAGGAACAGTCCACGTTGTTGGGGTAGCTGGCCGGATACAGCGGTGAGTGGATCTCACCTGCCGGAGCGGTGACTGGGCCTCCACAGCCTGCAGGAACAAACAGCATCTGGTTAAGGTCAGTGAGGCTGGTCGGAGACGGCAGGACGCGTCCCATCGTCCGTCTGAAGGCATGGATGGAGCGAGGAGCCGGTACCTTCTCACCAACTGTGCTGGATGTAAGAATATTTGAGGTCGTTTGAACTAATAGACCCCTTCCTGGGCCTGTGTGTTCAGACTGGGAGATGAGGTCACAGATATAGAATAACAGCAGATAAAATCAATCCAGATTCCTGGAGGAGATCCTGTTTTAGCCAAAAGAAGGATGTTGGACTGCAGGTCCTCTTAAAGCTCACTACGCTTGTGTAGGGTCAGCGGGTGAACTTTCCTTTTATCTTCAGAGCAGAGACACTAGAGTCCACGGACAGAGTGAAACGCACTGACTTCCCCATGTGCATGAGGTTATCAGACATGCACCTCTAAGATAAAAACAGAGCAAACACTCGTGGTGCACACAGATACACTACCATGTTAGAATATGGTAGAAACAGGCTGGGGTGGGGCTCTTTGGGACATTTATACGCGGCTGTGTTTTGTTCCACTCCCCAGGAGTGGGTTTAAATGTCTACGCCTGCCTCCACGCAGCCATCCCTCCGGTATCGCCGCATGTTTACCTGATAGAAAGGAATCGGCAGGAAGATTAGGGTGATGACGCAGAGGCCATCCAAAAATAAACCATCCAAGAAAAGAAGAAGCTGCTCAGGCTTTGACTGATGTCACTGGTAAAACATCCTTAGAACACCACAGGGTGTTATGTGGTTTCTGTCTTTGTTCAGAGGGCTGAATGGACATTATAATAATTATTGACTCATTTCAGGCATAGCAGCAGCTAAAGTCCCGCCTCAGGAGGAAGGTTTGGTGAAATCTGCTGGGCTGACTGATGGTGACGTCCTCCAGCAGCTGGTCTGTAGACCTGTGAACTAACATTCCAGAAATCGTTCAGGTCTTTGCCTTTTATCGGACGCTTGTTCAGCAGAACCGTCTCAACAGCTGGCTGCAGACCTAAAGCATCTGCATCATCTCCAAAGTCCTACTAGCATAGCAGAGGGCGCGTTAGGAGCCCCTGAATGTCTGACATTTTGTTCAGAATGTATTTAATCCATGGGAATAGAAAAAGATGGGAAGGATGGCTGATCTTTTAACAGTTTAACTGTTAAAACATGAAAAATATCAGCAGTACCACCTTAATACCACCTAATTCCTGCTGCTACTGCTCTGTTCAACACAGTTCAACATCTATAAATATATATCTATATTTCAGGCAGACCAAACTGGCTCATTTTTCACTTCTAAACAGACATCCCATAATGGCATCTACTGTGTGTTATGCAACGTTCACACCGCAAGCAGCAGGAGCAGCAGAAACGCACCTGCTGCTTCATTTCTAATGCTCGTACCAGTTTAGTTCTGACGCGCGGCTGAAGCATCTCTGCTGCTCTAGCTGCGCCGTGTTAAAGTGGGTCTGATGCGCGGTGGGCGGAGCTACTCTTTCCTTTCTCTGCCTGGAACAATGGCAGCTATATTAGCTGTGATCAGCGGGTAGAAAGTAGTTAGAATCTATGTTGAAGTGAGAAAGTCCTCCTGAAAACATGGTCTGTGCAGTCAGTTCATCCAGATTACCATCCTGCCTTCAAAGATTATTTCTCTGTGGGAGCCGCTCAGACCCCCACATACCGGCGCTGCGCTGTCACTGGGAATCCCCAGCAGCAGCTGCCTCAGGCCCGCTCGCCTCTCCAGGGTTTTCCCCTCCTGTTGGTGGCGGCTGGAAGTAGATGTTAGCGTTTTTCAGGTCTGTGCTACAAACTGCAGGCAGCAGGATAATAAAAGCCAACATATTCTGCCGGCAGGTTTCTACATTTGAAGTTAATTTAGGCGTTAATAAACTGTTTCAGAGGAGTGATCATAGCGCTCTGCATCAGCAGTGCTGCGTCTGACTCCCTGCCAGCTCCCAGATCAGCTTCGCTCATTGGTTGATGCCGCGTCCAGCAGCTAAAGGTCAATGTTTCAAGCTCTGGCATCTGCTGCTCCTGCTGCTGCTCCTGTTCCTGCTCCTGCTCCTGCTGTTCCTGCTGCTGCTCCTGTTCCTGCTCCTGCTGCTGCTCCTGCTCCTGCTGCTCCTGCTGCTGCTCCTGCTGCTGCTCCTGTTCCTGCTGCTGCTCCTGCTCCTGCTGCTCCTGCTGCTGCTCCTGCTGCTGCTCCTGCTCCTGTTCCTGCTCCTGCTGCTGCTCCTGCTGCTGCTCCTGTTCCTGCTCCTGCTGCTCCTGCTGCTGCTCCTGTTCCTGCTCCTGCTCCTGCTGCTGCTCCTGCTGCTCTAGACGCTGCAGGACCTTTTGCTGCGCATTGATGCGCGTCAACCTTTGACTCTGCATGTGAACCAGCTTCTTCTGCTGCCTCCAGCGCTAGCCGTCTGAACGTGGCATAATCCTCTTAATTCAAACTAGGAAGCTCCTTCCTGCAGTATAGAGTCCCAGCAATGGAAGCAAACTGAGCTGAATACTAATACAGCGTTAATACAACCAGGCTGAACGTGTTACAGGACTTAGTTTTCTGCTTTAGCTGCTATCAGATCAGCGAGCTTTAGTTCCTAGACCGTGTTACTGATGTAACTTTGAGCCCTCAGCACAGACTCACCTCCCTGGACCTCCACCCAGCTGGCATTGAATCCTCGGCCGCTGACGTAGGCATCAGACTTGAAGCGTACTGTGAGCAGGTTCCCAGTGCTGGAGACCTGCATGGGGCTGGAGGTGGTGCTGCACAGCTGGGCCAGCCGAGGGGCCTGCAGGTCTGGGCCTCCATACACCTAAAGGGATTCAGGAGTCAGTCAGAACTAGAGCCAAACAGGCAAGAATGTTAAAAAAACATCAAATATGAAAAAAGGTCAGAAGTTATGAGAAGTGATACAATTCAATTCTATTCAGTTTATTTCTATAGCTCCAATTCACATCATGTCATCTCAGGTCACTTTCCGGTTCACCAGATCATCCAGTCAGATTGATTCAAAGTTTTCTATCTAAGGAAAACCAGCTGATTGCATCAACTCATTGACTCTTCAGCAATCCCTCACACTAAGCATGCTTGTAGCGACAGTGGAGAGGAAAAACTCCCTTTGAACAGGAAGAACCTCCAGCAGAACCAGGCTCAGTGTGAGCGACCATCTGCTGAGGCCCACTGGGGTTCAAGGAGACAGAAGCAGAGATACAAAAAGCAGCTGTAAAAGGCGGCCCCGTCCAGGAAACACACAGCCAGGCAGACGAGCTCCAAGGCAGCTCCCATGTCAGAGGACGAAGAGAGCACATCCACTCAGTCACGGTCAGAGCAACAGGACCACACTGGAAAACAGGCCGATCTCCAACATCTATAAACAAGGGTGTTGATAGAAGCAGCACAGCTGATGTTTCTTTCCAGGATGACGTCACAGCCAAACAGGAACAGACGAGGCAAAGCTACTCTGAGGAAAAGCAGAGAGAGCAGAAGGTTAGAGATTGAACTAACAGATTCTGCAGAATAGGAGAACAGAGAGAGAATGAAGCAGAATGATGAAATGGGGGTCCCTATGTCCTCCAAAAGTCTAAGCCTATAGCAGCATAAGTATAGAGATAGCTCAGGATAACCTGAGCCACTCTAACTAGAAGCTTTATCAAAAAGGAAAGTTTTAAGCCTAGCCTTAAAAGTAGACAGGGTGTCTGCCTCACGGACTAAAACTGGTAGTTGGTTCCACAGGAGAGGAGCCTGAGAACTAAAAGATCTGCTTCCCATTCTACTTTTAGAAATTCTAGGAACCACTAGTAAACCTGCAGATTGAGAGCGAAGTGCTCTGTTAGGAACATAAGGAACAATCAGATCTCTGATATCAGATGGAGCTTGGCCATTTAAGGCTTTATATGTGAGAAGGAGGATTTTAAATTCTATTCTGCATTTAACAGGAAGCCAATGAAGAGAAGCCAGGATAGGAGAGATATGATCTCTCTTTTTCATTTTCATCAGAACTCTGGCTGCAGCATTTTGGATCAGCTGAAGGCTTTTAACTACAGTTTGTGGACTTCCTGATAGTAAAGAATTACAATAGTCCAGCCTTGAAGTAACAAATGCAGGGACTAGTTTCTCAGCATCACCCCTGGACAGGAGATTTCTAATCTTTGCAATGTTCCTGAGATGAAAGAAGGAAATTCTAGAAACCTCTTTGATCTGGGATTTAAATGAAAGGTCCTGATCACAAATAAGAACAAATATTAATTTTATTATCTGAGACCAATTTAATCCAGCTCAAATGAAGTGACTGACTAATCAGCTTCTTTTTCAGAGACTCTGGTCCAAAGACTATAACTTCTGTTTTGTCTGCATTCAGAAGCAGAAAGTTAAGAGTCATCCAGGTTTTTATGTCTTCAAGACATGCCTGTAATCTATGTAATTGTTGGGATCTGGAGCTGTACCACCTTTCTCCAGCAGAGTGCGCCGTGGATCCTCCTGAGCTGAGCCCCCAACACACCTGTGGCGCATCTCGTCATCAGAGGATCCTCCTGTTTATAACCTGCCTTCAGACCTTGCCTCAACGCCGCAGTGTTGATCCAGTTTGGTTAGCACCTGAGCCTAGCAAACACCTGAGAATCTAGCTATCTCTGTTGAGATAAGATTCTAACACCTCCTTGTCTCTGCCTCACAGGAATCCTGTCACTCCTTGAAGCTCTGGATGAGCTTAACCTGCCGAGCCTGCCCTCTGAGCCAAACCTGAAGACTCTTCTCTGGATTCCCCTGCAGCTCTTGGCTAAGAGCTGGAAACCCAAACCAAGGTCTGCCCTCAAGTCAGAAGTAAGACGCTGAAGCGGTTATTGGACTCTGCTGAACTAAACAGTCTCTGGACCCAACAGTTCCTCTCTCAAAGTATAACCCAGACTCCTCAAGGTATTCTTCAGCAACTCTCAAACTCAAACTCTTCAGTCCCAGAGCTAACTGAACTGTCATCCCTACATACTCCAGTGAACCTGCCTCCCGGCCTGAACCAGTTCCAGTGTTATCACTCATGTGCTTGTGCTTAAATAAACTCTGTTAAACTTTTCATCAGACTCCGTTGTGTTCTGCATATTGGGCTTTTCTGGACCAATCATGACAGAACACTGCGGCCAAACACAAGGCCCAGCAGACCACCTCCGTCGTAGGCTGGAGGAGCAAGACGCTCAAATCCAAGGACAGACCCAAACCCTGCGTGAGTTACATAACATGGTCAATTACCATAACCAAATGCTTCAGAACTATGCTAACTACATGAGCAATGCTAACGCCACGTCGGCAGCACAACCTTTTCCGGGACCAGTTCCGCCTCCGAGGTCACCGGCTGTGATGTCATCACCTGAGTTCCGACCTTTTCAGGTAATATGAAAGACTGTAAAGGATTTTTGTTTCAGTGCAGACTTATTTTTCAGAACTCTCCTGGCAGTTTCCCAGCTGATCAGAAAAAGATAACATTTATTCTGTCCCAACTAACCGGACGAGCCCTAGAGTGGGCGGAGGCAAGGTTTGCCTCTGAAGACAGCCTCAGATGTGATTTTTCCGATTTTGTTTCTGAGTTTTCCCAGGTGTTTAATCAAGAGTCTGACCAAACAATTGATTCTCGTGGTCTGTTGAATCTAAGACAGGGAGATTCCTCTGTAGCGGATTTTTCCATCAACTTCCGGGTCAAAGCCGCAGCTTCCGGATGGAATCAATGCGCTCTCAAAAGTGCATATTTCAAGGCTCTAAATGACAATATTAAAGATGAACTTGCAACCCTCGACGAACCAGCAACTCTTGAGAAATTAATCCGCCTAACTATTAGGTTGGATAACAGAATCCGTGCTAAAAACAGTTCAAAAGAAAGGAATCAAGGTTTTTCTGAGTCAGCCCCTGCATCTAATAATGCAACTGTTTTTTCTGGTCCCACAGAACCCCTTTCCAAGCCGAGGTTTAAAACCCAGTCACTCTCTATGCCAGTTCAGGTCTCTCATGCAGTGGAGACGGAAGCCAAACCCATGCAGGTTGGACATACGAGGCTAACCCCTGAGGAAAGGCTAAGATGTTTCAGAGGCAAGTTATGCATCTACTGTGGTGAGACTGGCCATTTCATCGCTTCATGCCCAGCTAAGTCAAAAGCCGGGGCCCGTCAGAGGATCTGAGGAGTCTGACGGGCCATTTGAATTCTGAGAAATCTCCTCATCTGATGCTCCCAGCCACTTTGTTTTTCTCTGACCAGAATCTCACTTTATCTGCCTTCATCGACTCTGGCTGTGAACGTAATTTGATAGACTCCAACCTGGTTCAGCAGCTACAAATTGAAACTATCCCTTTATCCAAGCCTCTTAGTGTCTCCGCAATCGATGGGAAGAGACTCCACCAGGTTACCCACCAAACACAACCTCTCGAGCTGTTGATCTCAGGTAACCATCGTGAAACTCTGACATTTTTTGTTCTTCCTTCTACATGTTCTCCCTTGGTGCTTGGTTTTGAGTGGCTGGAACGACATAATCCCCATATAAACTGGGCTGAACGCCACATTGAGTCTTGGTCGACCTCATGTCATGAAACATGTCTCCGTTCTGCAGCTCCCGCTGTAAGGTCTCCTAGAGGCGGGGGGGAGATGGACTCTCCTGACCTTACATCTGTCCCGTCCGAGTACCATGATCTGGCTCCTGTCTTCAGTAAGGTCAGTGCTACGTCTCTTCCACCTCACTATTACCTGGAGCTCCCCTGCCCAGCAGTAGACTTTACAACATTTCCAAGCCAGAACGAGAAACTATGGAAAAATATATTAACGAGTCTCTAGCTGCTGGAATAATCCGTCCATCTTCTTCTCCGTTGGGTGCTGGTTTCTTTTTTGTGGGCAAAAAGGATGGTTCCATAAGACCTTGTATAGACTACAGAGGCCTGAACCAAATAACAGTTAAAAATAAATACCCACTTCCGTTGCTAGCATCAGCCTTCGAACCAGTACAAGGGGCTACTGTCTTCACTAAGCTCGATCTAAGGAACGCTTATCACCTTCTCAGGATTAGAGATGGTGACGAATGGAAGACAGCCTTCAAAACTCCTTTGGGCCAGTTCGAGTATCTAGTTATGCCCTTTGGTCTCATTAACGCCCCTGCATGTTTCCAAGCCCTGGTCAACGATGTCCTAAGAGACTTTTTAAATGTCTTCGTGTTTGTATGCATTGATGACATTCTAATCTATTCTAAGAATCTTCCTGAGCATAAGAAACATGTCCGCCTGGTCCTGCAAAGATTATTGGAGAACAAACTTTTTGTAAAAGCCGAAAAATGCGAGTTTCATCAACCATCAGTCACCTTTTTTGGGTTTGTGCTCGAGGGCGGGCAGGTTAAGCCATCCGAAGAAAAGATAAAAGCAGTTTTGGAATAGCCGATACCTGAGAACCGTAAACAGCTGCAGAGATTCCTGGGTTTCGCCAACTTCTACCGTCGATTCATCAGGAACTACAGTCAGACAGCTCTTCCTCTAACAACTCTAACTTCAGTCAAAAAGACCTTCCTGTGGACCCCCGAAGCACAAAACGCTTTTGATAAACTAAAGACTTTGTTTTCCAGAGCCCCTATGTTAATTCAGCCCGATCCAACCAAGCAATTCATCCTCGAAGTGGACGCCTCTGACTCTCGTGTAGGAGCTGTGTTATCCCAAAGACTCGATTCTGATCAAAGAGTTCACCCTTGTGCATTTTTTTTTTCTCTCGTAGACTTTCACCAGCAGAACAGAACTACGACGTTGGGGACCGTGAACTTCTGGCCATCAAACTGGCATTGGAGCAGTGGAGACACTGGCTTGAGGGAGCTAAACACCCGGTTTTAGTATGGACTGATCACAAGAATCTAGCATACATCCAGTCCGCCAAACAAGCAAACCCTCGTCAGTCAAGGTGGTCTCTTTTCTTCTCTCGATTCAACCTCATTATCTCTTACAGACCCGGATCCAAAAACATCAAACCCGATTCTCTCTCTCGTCTTTATTCTGTTGATCAATCCGAGACGCCTGAACCCGTTCTCCCTGCTTCCTGCACTGTTGGAGTGGTTACCTGGGAGATCTCCGATCTTATAAACTCTGCTCTGGCTTCTGAACCTGACCCAGGTAACGGTCCTCCAAACAGAACCTATGTCCCTTCTTCTGTCAGATCTCGCCTGATTCAATGGATGCATACAGCCAAGTTTTCCGCTCATCCGGGGGTGAGCAGAACCATCGCCCTAATTTCTAGACATTTCTGGTGGCCTACCCTGCACAAAGACGTGAAGGAATATGTTTTGGCTTGCTCTACCTGCACCAGAAACAAAACCTCTCATCAACCACCCTCAGATCTGTTGCATCCTCTTCCTGTACCAACTCGTCCCTGGTCTCACATCGCCATCGACTTTGTCACTGGTCTCCCAATCTCCCGAGGTATGTCTACAATTTTTACCATCGTCGACCGATTTTCAAAGTCTTGCCATTTGATTCCTCTCAGGAAACTTCCCACGGCCTTCTAAACCGCCCAGCTCCTTGTGAAACATGTTTTTCGACTCCATGGAATCCCCCAGGAAATCCTTTCTGACCGCAGACCTCAGTTTATCTCCCAAGTCTGGAAGGCCTTCTGCGCAGCTCTCAACTGTAAGTCATCACTCACTTCTGGTTATCATCCACAGTCCAACAGTCAAACTGAAAGAATGAACCAGCAGCTCGAGTCTACTCTCCGTTGTCTGTCCTCCAACAACCTCACCGACTGGAGCCAATACCTCACATTGATTGAATATGCCCACAACTCTCTCAAGTCTGCTTCCACCGGCCAGTCAGCTTTCCAGGTTAGTCTCGGATATCAACCTCCTCTTTTTCCAGCAGACGAGAGAGAGATTTCGGTTCAGTCTGTCAACCATCACATCCGTCGTTATCAGCGAGTCTGGAGAGACACCATCGCTACACTCAACCGCTCTTCTGAGACCACCAAGCGCTTTGCAGACTCAAAGAGACGTCCTGCCCCAGAGTACGTCGTTGGTCAGGAGGTATGGCTCTCCACTCGGGAAATTCCCCTCAAGGGGATGTCTCGCAAGTTGTCTCCGAGATTCATTGGCCCGTACAAAATTGCCCAGGTTATTAACCCTTCTGCCGTACGCCTGCACCTTCCTTCGAGTCTTCGCATCCATCCCACGTTCCACGTTTCCCAGATTAAACCAGTTGTCTCTAGCCCTTTGTGCCCTCCATCCGACTCCCCTCCACCCACCCTGGACGTCGATGGACATCCTGCCTTCACCGTCCGCCGGATCGTGGACTCCCGTTGGCGAGGTCGCGGTTGGCAGTACCTCGTCGATTGGGAGGGCTACGGTCCGGAGGATCGCCAATGGGTTCCTGGCTCCTACATCCTCGATCCATCGCTGATTGAGGATTATGAGCACTCCCTCCCGTCAACATCTTCTGGACCACCAAGAGGCGGTCATTGACATGGGGGTACTGTTGGGATCTGGAGAAGTTCCACCTTTCTCCAGCAGAGTGTGCCATGGATCCTCCTGAGCTGAGCCTCCAACACACCTGTGGCGCATCTCGTCATCAGAGGATCCTCCTGTTTATAACCTGCCTTCAGACCTTGCCTCAACGCCGCAGTGTTGATCCAGTTTGGTTAGCACCTGAGCCTAGCAAACACCTGAGAATCTAGCTATCTCTGTTGAGATCAGATTCTAACACCTCCTTGTCTCTGCTTCACAGGAATCCTGTTTCTCTTGGAAGCTCTGGATGAGCTTAACCTGCCGAGCCTGCCCTCTGAGCCAAACCTGAAGACTCTTCTCTGGATTCCCCTGCAGCTCTTGGCTAAGAGCTGGAAACCCAAACCAAGGTCTGCCCTCAAGTCAGAAGTAAGACGCTGAAGCAGTTATTGGACTCTGCTGAACTAAACAGTCTCTGGACCCAACAGTTCCTCTCTCAAAGTATAACCCGGACTCCTCAAGGTATTCTTCAGCAACTCTCAAACTCAAACTCTTCAGTCCCAGAGCAAACTGAACTGTCATCCCTACAGACTCCAGTGAACCTGCCTCCCGGCCTGAACCAGTTCCAGTGTTATCACTCATGTGCTTGTGCTTAAATAAACTCTGTTAAACTTTTCATCAGACTCCGTTGTGTTCTGCATATTGGGCTTTTCTGAACCAATCATGACAGTAATGGGTTAGCTTCATCTGGATTATAGACAGATATGTGAAAAAGTGAAGTGAAAAGTGAAAGCCCTTTGGGAAACTCCTCCAACTCCCATTGTCATTGTGACACAGCACACACAAGTGAACACTGGACACCATGAAATTGCATTTATGCCTCACCCGTGCAAGGGGGCAGCCCTCAATGGCGCCCCAAGGGAGCAGTGTGGCGGGACGGTACCATGCTCAGGGTACCTCAGTCATGGAGGAGGATGGGGGAGAGCGCTGGTTAATTACTCCCCCCACCAACCTGGCGGGTCGGGATCCAAGTCTGACACCCTAACCGCTCACCCACGACTGCCAGCCATATAGCTGGGTATCATCAGCATAACAGTGGAAATTAATCCCATGCTGTCTAATAACTCTACCGATTGGGAGCATGTATAAAGTAAAGAGAATTGGTCCTAGCACTGATGCCTGTGGTACTCCACAGGTAACCTTTGAGCATGTTGAAAATCTATCATTAACATGAACAAACTGAATTCGATCAGATAGATAAGATTTAAACCAGTCTAGAGCTGTTCCTTTAATTCCAACAAAATATTCAAGTCTTTCTAAAAGAATATTATGGTCAACTGGATCAAATGCAGCACTGAGATCCAACAGGACGAGCACAGATACAAGTCCATTATCTGAGGCCATGAGAATATCATTAGTGACTTTCACCAGAGCTGTTTCAGTGCTATGATGAGCTCTAAAGCCAGACTGAAACTCTTCAAAAAGTTCATTATGGTGTAAATGATTGCAAACTTGTTTGGCAACTACTTTCACAAGAATTTTAGATCAGAAAAGGAAGATTGGATATAGGTCTATAATTGACCAAGTCATCTGGGTCAAGAGACGGTTTCTTAAGCAGAGATTTAATTACAGCAACCTTAAAAGCTTTAGGTACATATCCCTGTAACAGAGATAGATTAATCACATCTAAAATGGAGGAGGAGATCAAAGGGAATACCTCCTTGAATAACCTGGTTGGAACTGGATCTAACATACAAGTTGAAGGCTTAGATGAAGACAATAATTTTACTAACTCTGAAAGTTCAACTGGATCAAAGCAGTCTAAACCCGGTTCAGATTCCATGACTACCTCAGATGCTGCCCCCCCTCCAGAGATAAACCAATCGCGGATAGAGGAGTGCTTATGATCCTATTTTTAATTAGATCAATCTTATTTATAAAGAATCCCATAAAACCATTGCTGCTAAGAGCAGGTGGAATGGACGGTTCAACAGAGCTATGGCTCTGGGTGAGTTTGGCAACTGGATTAAAAAGAAATCTAGGATTATTCTTATTCTCCTCTATTAATGAGGAGAAGTATGCTGCTCTTGCTTTACAAAGGGTCCTCTTATACAGCAGTAAACTATTTTTCCAGTCTAGGTAGGACTCCCGCAGGCCTGTGGAGTGATATTTTCTCTCCAGTTTCCTAGCATTTTGCTTCAAAGTGCGCAGCTCTGCATTAAACCAAGGAGTAAACTATCTAATTTTAACGGTTGCTGCCGCAATTACACTTTATACTAGTACGGCCAAAAGAAAAGCATGTTCCCCAGGGTCACACGCCCTGTAGGGCAACATAAATCAATGTGATTATCAATCAAATCAAGTCATTAACTAGCAGACTTTTAGAGGAAAGATAAGGTCCTGAATAGATCTAGATTGATCCGACCAAACCACAGCCCGGTTTATAAAAGATAAGGTCCTGAATAGATCTAGATTAATCCGACCAAACCACAGCCCGGTTTATAAAAGATAAGGTCCTGAATAGATCTAGATTAACCCGACCAAACCACAGCAGACCCAATAGAACCTCACACTTACTTCTAGAACGTCATAGTTGCAGTCTGCGTGGAACTCCACATCAAACTCGTGGATGGTCATGGTGATGCTGCTTCCAGGTGAGGTGGTGACGTACCAGATGCACTCTCTGTTTTCAGGGTACTTGTTGGGGTAACCCGGGCTGCTGATGGAGCCGCTGGGCCCATGGAGATCTCCTCCACATCCTGCAGGGACACAGAAGCCCTAGAGTGACTCCTGGTCTGAGGATGGTTATGTTACAGCCAGGGGTCTGAACCATGGACTATTAGTGAACGGCCTGCAATACTAACTGCACAGGAACCCTGTTTGCTCTTCAGGGGCTGAATGTTTAAAATAATGAAGACAATTTCTCTTTTGTATGTTCTAACTGATCAGCCTTTGATGTTTTGACCTGAACGTGTGGCTGCATGTTTCAGGCATGATGACACTCAGCTCTTACCGTTCTGGTACCACATCATCTGGAAGCCGGCCATGGAAATGGAGGAGTCACTTCTAAACACCACGGTTAGGGCGGAGCCTGTAGTGCTGCTGGCTGGAGGGGGCGTGTTCCCACAGAACGCACCAATCAAAGGAGCCTGCTCATCAGGCCCGTTATAGAGCTAGAACCAACAGATTGGGGGAAAATAGAATATAAATATCACGCTGTTAAAGACCTCAGTTTTGTTATGCTTTAAATATTCAGACAATGATTTGCAGCACAGAGAGCTTCTGGTTGGACTCACTGTTCACCTTTGAACACTAGTGACTCTATGAGGCGGTTATAGATCTATGCCTCATCATGGAGGGTGAAACCAAAGATAAAGGAGAGGTAATGCTTGGTCTTCTGTCCCTAAATGCCACAGAGCCAGGCTTCAGGAGGCATCAACCCGTCTTCCACCATCCATGAAAGTAGCAGATTAGCCTTTTTCTCGGATTTAGCTTCTTCCAGTCGGGTCCAGCTGAGGAAGCCTGGTGTGCTGCGGACCTCCCTGTATGTCTTTCTTCATCAGACCCCCTGTCTGCACCTCTAGTATGGAGGTTCATGCATTTTGTTCCTCAATGGAGACCAAAGGACTGAAGGCCATCATCTGTCTAGTAAAGCTGGCTCTGCTGAGGCGTAGACCTCAGGACTGAAGGCTATTGTTGGTCTGGTAAAGCTGGCTCTGCTGAGGCGTAGACCTCAGGACTGAAGGCCATTGTTGGTCTGGTAAAGCAGGCTCTGCTGAGGCGTAGACCTCAGGACTGAAGGCCATGGTCTGTGTGGTAAAGCTGGCTCTGCGGAGGCGTAGACCTCAGGACTGAAGGCCATGGTCTGTCTGGTAAAGTAGGCTCTGCTGAGGCGCAGACCTCAGGACTGAAGGCCATGGTCTGTGTGGTAAAGCTGGCTCTGCGGAGGCGTAGACCTCAGGACTGAAGGCCATGGTCTGTCTGGTAAAGTAGGCTCTGCTGAGGCGCAGACCTCAGGACTGAAGGCCATGGTCTGTGTGGTAAAGTAGGCTCTGCTGAGGCGCAGACCTCAGGACTGAAGGCCATGGACTGTCTGGTGAAGCTGGCTCTGCTGAGGCGTAGACCTCAGGACTGAAGGCCATGGTCTGTCTGGTGAAGCTGGCTCTGCTGAGGCGTAGACCTCAGGACTGAAGGCCATGGTCTGTGTGGTGAAGCTGGCTCTGCTTAGGCGTAGACCTCAGGACTGAAGGCCATCGTCTGTGTGGTGAAGCTGGCTCTGCTGAGGCGCAGACCTCAGGACTGAAGGCCATGGTCTGTGTGGTAAAGCTGGCTCTGCTGAGGCGTAGACCTCAGGACTGAAGGCCATGGTCTGTGTGGTAAAGCTGGCTCTGCTGAGACCTAGACCTCAGGACTGAAGGCCATGGTCTGTGTGGTAAAGCTGGCTCTGCCGAGGCGTAGACCTCAGGACTGAAGGCCATGGTCTGTCTGGTAAAGCTGGCTCTGCTGAGGCGTAGACCTCAGGACTGAAGGCCATGGTCTGTGTGGTAAAGCTGGCTCTGCTGAGACCTAGACCTCAGGACTGAAGGCCATGGTCTGTGTGGTAAAGCTGGCTCTGCCGAGGCGTAGACCTCAGGACTGGAGGCCATGGTCTGTGTGGTAAAGCTGGCTCTGCTGAGGCGTAGACCTCAGGACTGGAGGCCATGGTCTGTGTGGTAAAGCTGGCTCTGCTGAGGCGTAGACCTCAGGACTGGAGGCCATGGTCTGTCTGGTAAAGCTGGCTCTGCTGAGGCGTAGACCTCAGGACTGGAGGCCATGGTCTGTCTGGTAAAGTTGGCTCTGCTGAGACGTAGACCTCAGGACTGGAGGCCATGGTCTGTCTGGTAAAGTAGGCTCTGGCCTCAGAACTGAAGGCCATGGTCTATGTGGTAAAGCTGGCTCTGCTGAGACTTAGACCTCAGGACTGAAGGCCATGGTCGTGTGGTAAAGTAGGCTCTGCTGAGACGTAGACCTCAGGACTGAAGGCCATGGTCTGTCTGGTAAAGTAGGCTCTGCTGAGACGTAGAACTCAGGACTGAAGGCCATGGTCTGTGTGGTAAAGTAGGCTCTGCTGAGACGTAGACCTCAGGACTGAAGGCCATCGTCTGTCTGGTAAAGCTGGCTCTGCTGAGACATAGACCTCAGGACTGAAGGCCATGGTCTGTGTGGTAAAGCTGGATCTGCTGAGACGTAGACCTCAGGACTGAAGGCCATTGTCTATGTGGTAAAGTAGGCTCTGCTGAGACGTAGACCTCAGGACTGAAGGCCATGGTCTGTGTGGTAAAGCTGGCTCTGCTGAGACATAGACCTCAGGACTGAAGGCCATGGTCTGTGTGGTAAAGCTGGCTCTGCTGAGACGTAGACCTCAGGACTGAAGGCCATGGTCTGTCTGGTAAAGTAGGCTCTGCTTAGGAGTAGACCTCAGGACTGGAGGCCATGGTCTGTCTGGTAAAGTAGGCTCTGCTGAGGAGTAGACCTCAGGACTGAAGGCCATGGTCTGTCTAGTAAAGCTGGCTCTGCTGAGACATAGACCTCAGGACTGAAGGCCATCGTCTGTCTGGTAAAGTAGGCTCTGGCCTCAGGACTGAAGGCCATGGTCTGTCTGGTAAAACTGGCTCTGCTGAGGCGTAGACCTCAGGACTGGAGGCCATGGTCTGTCTGGTAAAGCTGGCTCTGCTGAGGCGTAGACCTCAGGACTGAAGGCCATGGTCTGTCTGGTAAAGCTGGCTCTGCTGAGGCGTAGACCTCAGGACTGGAGGCCATGGTCTGTCTGGTAAAGCTGGCTCTGCTGAGGCGTAGACCTCAGGACTGAAGGCCATGGTCTGTGTGGTGAAGCTGGCTCTGCTGAGGCGTAGACCTCAGGACTGGAGGCCATCGTCTGTGTGGTAAAGCTGGCTCTGCTGAGGCGTAGACCTCAGGACTGAAGGCCATGGTCTGTGTGGTGAAGCTGGCTCTGCTGAGGCGTAGACCTCAGGACTGAAGGCCATCGTCTGTCTGGTAAAGCTTGCTCTGCTGAGGCGTAGACCTCAGGACTGAAGGCCATGGTCTGTCTGGTAAAGTAGGCTCTGCTGAGACGTAGACCTGAGGACTGAAGGCCATGGTCTGTCTGGTAAAGCTGGCTCTGCTGAGGCGTAGACCTCAGGACTGAAGGCCATGGTCTGTGTGGTAAAGCTGACTCTGCTGAGGCATAGTCCTCAGGACTGAAGGCCATGGTCTGTCTGGTAAAGCTGGCTCTGCTGAGGCGTAGACCTCAGGACTGAAGGCCATGGTCTGTCTGGTAAAGCTGGCTCTGCTGAGGCGTAGACCTCAGTACTGAAGGCCATGGTCTGTCTGGTAAAGCTGGCTCTGCTGAGGCGTAGACCTCAGGACTGAAGGCCATGGTCTGTCTGTTAAAGCTGGCTCTGCTGAGACGTAGACCTCAGGACTGAAGGCCATGGTCTGTGTGGTAAAGTAGGCTCTGCTGAGACGTAGACCTCAGGACTGAAGGCCATGGTCTGTGTGGTAAAGTAGGCTCTGCTGAGACGTAGACCTCAGGACTGAAGGCCATGGTCTGTCTGTTAAAGCTGGCTCTGCTGAGACGTAGACCTCAGGACTGAAGGCCATCATCTGTGTGGTAAAGCTGGCTCTGCTGAGGCGTAGACCTCAGGACTGAAGGCCATGGTCTGTGTGGTAAAGCTGGCTCTGCTGAGACGTAGAACTCAGGACTGAAGGCCATGGTCTGTGTGGTAAAGTAGGCTCTGCTGAGACGTAGACCTCAGGACTGAAGGCCATGGTCTGTCTGTTAAAGCTGGCTCTGCTGAGATGTAGACCTCAGGACTGAAGGCCATGGTCTGTGTGGTAAAGCTGGCTCTGCTGAGACGTAGACCTCAGGACTGAAGGCCATGGTCTGTGTGGTAAAGTAGGCTCTGCTGAGACGTAGACCTCAGGACTGGAGGCCATGGTCTGTGTGGTAAAGCTGGCTCTGCCGAGGCGTAGACCTCAGGACTGAAGGCCATGGTCTGTGTGGTAAAGCTGGCTCTGCCGAGGCGTAGACCTCAGGACTGAAGGCCATGGTCTGTGTGGTAAAGCTGGCTCTGCCGAGGCGTAGACCTCAGGACTGAAGGCCATGGTCTGTGTGGTAAAGTAGGCTCTGCTGAGACGTAGACCTCAGGACTGGAGGCCATGGTCTGTCTGGTAAAGTAGGCTCTGCTGAGACGTAGACCTGAGGACTGAAGGCCATGGTCTGTGTGGTAAAGCTGACTCTGCTGAGGCATAGTCCTCAGGACTGAAGGCCATGGTCTGTCTGGTAAAGCTGGCTCTGCTGAGGCGTAGACCTCAGGACTGAAGGCCATGGTCTGTGTGGTAAAGCTGGCTCTGCTGAGGCGTAGACCTCAGTACTGAAGGCCATGGTCTGTCTGGTAAAGCTGGCTCTGCTGAGACGTAGACCTCAGGACTGAAGGCCATGGTCTGTGTGGTAAAGTAGGCTCTGCTGAGACGTAGACCTCAGGACTGAAGGCCATGGTCTGTGTGGTAAAGTAGGCTCTGCTGAGACGTAGACCTCAGGACTGAAGGCCATGGTCTGTCTGTTAAAGCTGGCTCTGCTGAGACGTAGACCTCAGGACTGAAGGCCATCATCTGTCTGGTAAAGCTGGCTCTGCTGAGGCGTAGACCTCAGGACTGAAGGCCATGGTCTGTGTGGTAAAGCTGGCTCTGCTGAGACGTAGAACTCAGGACTGAAGGCCATGGTCTGTGTGGTAAAGTAGGCTCTGCTGAGACGTAGACCTCAGGACTGAAGGCCATGGTCTGTCTGTTAAAGCTGGCTCTGCTGAGATGTAGACCTCAGGACTGAAGGCCATGGTCTGTGTGGTAAAGCTGGCTCTGCTGAGACGTAGACCTCAGGACTGAAGGCCATGGTCTATGTGGTAAAGTAGGCTCTGCTGAGACGTAGACCTCAGGACTGGAGGCCATGGTCTGTGTGTTAAAGCTGGCTCTGCTGAGGCGTAGACCTCAGGACTGAAGGCCATGGTCTGTGTGATAAAGCTGGCTCTGCTGAGGCGTAGACCTCAGGACTGAAGGCCATGGTCTGTGTGATAAAGCTGGCTCTGCCGAGGCGTAGACCTCAGGACTGAAGGCCATGGTCTGTGTGATAAAGCTGGCTCTGCTGAGGCGTAGACCTCAGGACTGAAGGCCATGGTCTGTGTGGTAAAGCTGGCTCTGCTGAGACGTAGAACTCAGGACTGAAGGCCATGGTCTGTGTGATAAAGCTGGCTCTGCTGAGGCGTAGACCTCAGGACTGAAGGCCATGGTCTGTGTGGTAAAGCTGGCTCTGCCGAGGCGTAGACCTCAGGACTGAAGGCCATGGTCTGTGTGGTAAAGTAGGCTCTGCTGAGACGTAGACCTCAGGACTGAAGGTCACTTTTTTATAAATAGTTGAGGGAACTGTTTAAGAGTATAAGCCACCACTTAAACTAGGAGTATGGAAATGTAATATATACGCGAGGGTTTTTTGTTAAACTGAAATTTGACCAAAATACCACTAGAGTGAGGAGCACCGCCCCTCATACAGAGCTTGGGGAAGAACACAGCGGTCGTTCCTTCAATCACTGAAGCTATCTATGTTCACAGTTTCAGGCTTTGCACTCTGAAAGGAAGAGAAGTGAAGACCTCAACAGAATATCCTTTGTTGCAACTGTTTCAACCCAGTTGAGACGTGTAACAAAGACCCTCATTGGTCTGGTAATGATGGGACAGGACAGGGCTGCCCACCTCTTCCAGGAGAACAAGTGGTCTGCATCGTCCTGCTCGTCCCTCTGGTCTGAATTCCACTCAGATCATGTGTGAGAGGACGGTTATGGAAAATGGCCGTCCCTTCCAGACAGTGGATGTCCTTCATGGAGCATCCTCCTCCTCCTTCCTGTGTTTCTCAGCTTTTTAGAAGATCAATAACGTTAAAGTCTCAATCATTAACAGCTGATTTCAATTGTTTGTAATACATTTGCTGATGGGGACGAGATGGGGGGGGTGGGGGGTCAAAGGTCACTGGCTTGCTCAAGGGAGAGAAAAGTTTAGGAGCTACATGGAAATGATTGGCTGGAGCTTCAGGTGAAGCTTCCATATTACATTTAAACTAACGCTTCATTTCTTAATAAATGTGAATAGAACATGAATAAAGCTGCCTAATTGGTATCCTTCTGATTTCTCCACTGGTTCTCCATATGTGAGTTTTCTGTAATGGTGCTTAGATGTGATTTATTAAACTAAACCTTCTTTCCTAATCAGCAGTGGATGCTTTACATGGGAACCTCCTTTAGCTCCGCCTCTAACTGCTGTACCCTCTGTACCTGTGTACCGCACTGCACGGTGAACAGGTGCATCTTAAAGAGTGGGACAGCAGAATCCGCTGAGTTTGATGTTCTGGAGGCGCAGACAGATTTCCATTCCATAAGTAGGCCGCTGTAGATGGAATATATCAATATATTTAATGCTCCACGGCAAGAGCTTCCTGTTTCTCCATATTATGCAGTGAGATCCGATGATTGGTCGGTCCGTGTAGAAAGGATGCATGAACTCTGCTTATCCTGATGGATTCATGCGCTGCATAGATCTTCCTGCACGCTGAGGAGCTCAGAGGGAACATTGCCCACGGCGTAATGAACCCTACAGGTTGCCCTCTGTCTCCCCCCTCCATGAAGTCTCCTCTCCTGCCTTCAGCAGGCAGAGAGGAGTGAAGCAAAGTGAAAGTGTTCACCTTGATGTAGTCGAAGCTGCAGCTGGACGTGGCCTCTAGCTGGAAGGCGTTGAAGGTGTAGTTGATTGTGTTTCCAGTGCTGGCCTGGATGGTCCAGCTGCACAGACCGTTGGCTGGGTAGTTGTTTGGAAAGTTCAACGACTCGATCACTCCCTGGTGCCGGTGGGAGTAGACCACGCCATGACACCCTGAAAGCAAACGCCATCATCAGTTCTGGGTCTGACCCTTAAGCTAGATTAATGATGTTTAATCCTTCTAACGCCGTGTTTCTCCTCTAATGTGTTATATTGATAAACAGGATAAAGATCAGTTATAATGGAAGCTTCTCTGAGCATCACAGGAAGTCATGAACAGTTTAGTGTTTTAAACCTTCTTATGATGTTTGAACACAGGACTCCATCATCAGTGGCTGTTAAAGTATCTCAGACTGTAACTGGGTTAGACTAGCAGAGCAGTGGGTTTATGGGCTGGATTATCTAGAGGACCGTCCTGCAGCAGGAGGCCATCAGAGGAGCCCAGACTGAACACATGGAGGCACATGGAACATGGAAGCCCTCTAGTTTACATTTACAGCTTTTATAAAAACTGATCTGGTCAGATTCCAGTAAAGCACTGGAAACACGGATTCCCTCAGAAGGTTCTAGAAGAAATGTCATGACAACAGGCAACAGGAAGTGCCTCTTTCACCCCACTGGAAGTAGAGATTTAATGAAGAATTGAAAGAAAGGAGATTGTGTTTAATAGAGAGAGAAACAGCACTACAGCTGCAAAGGAGAGGAAGATGGAGACTGTTGCTCCAGTTAATGCGCAGGTGTATGAGGAGTGGGCTATGGCAGGCTGATTTAACATTTATTAAAACACTTTCCTCCCTGTTGTTCCAATCGGAGATCAATGAAATCAGATTCTTCCTGATCCCTGAGCCTAGAAACCTGGTATGCCATCCGGTGCAGTGAGGACTGTACAGCCTCCATTATCAGAGAAAATAAAGAAGTGGTTGATTAACTCACGGAGCAGCAGAGGAGAGCAAGGAACTCTGGGAAACATTCAGCTGGACCTTACCTAAGACCTCCCACCATCATTGAGAGGACCAATCACAGCAAAGCGCTCTGA
The DNA here is from genome assembly GCF_016077235.1 of Cyprinodon tularosa. NCBI lineage: Eukaryota > Metazoa > Chordata > Actinopteri > Cyprinodontiformes > Cyprinodontidae > Cyprinodon > Cyprinodon tularosa. Next base: position 16,587 of record NW_024038456.1, on the reverse strand, counting down.
CCATCCAGAAGAATGATGGGTGGCTATCTGATTAGCATGTGACTGGACTGTGAGCAGGAGGCTGGTCCTCCATGCTATCAGAACTAGAGCTTGATCTGGTGGAGCTGACAGGATAAAGACTCCTGAGGAAACATCTGCAAACATCTCAGCAATAGACTGGCTGCCTTCCACTTTCAGCCCGTTTGTGGATATCAGGAGTACATGTTCACTAGAACGAATACATATCGATATGGCTTGCCATAGGCTGTTGGTACAGCAATAGCATTAGTTTTATTTCTTGAATGGTAGTAGATCAGTGGATCTATTTAGGTTAAATCATCTGTCAGCAGGTCAAGATGAAGAATAAAAACATTGTTCTAATGTATAGAACCTGTTCATCATCTCATGGGTTCCTCGTCATGTTGATTCAGTCTCTTTTATCGCCTTCTGCTGCACTTTTCTACTGAGCACATCAGCTTCACACGGTTTTATTTCTGGTAGTAAGGAGTAGCTAGCTTAGGCTAGCGCTAGCTTAGCATTGCTATGGCTTCTGTCTCTCGTCCTGTTGGATCTCAGTGCTGCATTTGATCCAGTTGATCATAATATTCTTTTAGAAAGACTTGAATATTTTGTTGGAATTAAAGGAACAGCACTAGACTGGTTTAAATCTGATCTATCTGATCGAATTCAGTTTGTTCATGTTAATGATAGATCTTCAACACGCTCAAAGGTTACCTGTGGAGTACCACAGGGATCAGTGCTAGGACCAATTCTCTTTACTTTATACATGCTCCCAATCGGTAGAATTATTAGACAGCATGGGATTAATTTCCACTGTTATGCTGATGATACCCAGCTATATCTGTCTATAATCCAGATGAAGCTAACCCATTACATAGACTACAGGCATGTCTGAAGACAGAAAAACCTGGATGACTCTTAACTTTCTGCTTCTGAATGCAGACAAAACAGAAGTTATAGTCTTTGGACCAGAGTCTCTGAAAAAGAAGCTGATTAGCCAGTCACTTCATTTGGATGGGATTAAACTGATTTCAGATAATAAAGTAAAAATGATTGTTCCTTATGTTCCTAACAGAGCACTTCGCTCTCAATCTGCAGGTTTACTAGTGGGTCCTAGAATTTCTAAAAGTAGAATGGGAGGCAGATCTTTTAGTTCTCAGGCTCCTCTCCTGTGGAACCAACTACCAGTTTTAGTCCGTGAGGCAGACACCCTGTCTACTTTTAAGGCTAGGCTTAAAACTTTCCTTTTTGATAAAGCTTCTAGTTAGAGTGGCTCAGGTTATCCTGAGCTATCTCTATAGTTCTGCTGCTATAGGCTTAGACTGCTGGAGGACATAGGGACCCCTTTTTCATCATTCTGCTTCATTCTATCTCTATTCTCCCACTCTGCAGAATCTGTTAGTTCAATCTCTAACGTTCTGCTCTCTCTGCTTTTTCTCATAGTAGCTTCATCTGGTCTGTTCCTGTTTGGCTGTGACTCCATCCTGGAGAGAAATATCAGCTGTGCTGCTGCCATCAACACCTTTGTTTCTAGATGTTGGAGCTTGGCCTGTTTTCCAGTGTAGTCCTGTTTCTCTGACTGTGACTAACTGGATGTGCTCTCTTCATCCTCTGACATGGGAGCTGGCTCGGAGCTCGTCTGCCTGGCTGTGTGTTTCCTGGACGGGGCCGCCTGTGGAGCTGGTTGACAGTTGCCTTTTGTATCTATGCTTCTTTTTCTATGTCTGCTTCTGTCTCCTTGAACCCCAGTGGGCCTCAGCAGATGGCCGCTCACACTGAGCCTGGTTCTGCTGGAGGTTTCTTCCTGTTCAAAGGGAGTTTTTCCTCTCCACTGTCGCTACAAGCATGCTTAGTGTGAGGGATTGCTGAAGAGTCAATGAGTGGATGCAATCAGCTGGTTTTCCTTAGATAGAAAACTTTGAATCAATCTGACTGGATGATCTGGTGAACTGGAAAGTGACCTGAGTTGACATGATGTGAATTGCAGCTATAGAAATAAACTGAATAGAATTGAATCATCCTGTCACTGAGTTGTAGAATCCTCTCCCTATAAATATTTAATTCTCTGTGAATTAATGCCGATCATTCTTTAATAAGATCCTCATCAAATAGAAATGCAATGTTTGTTTTAAAGTCCTGATGTGTCTAACGGACCTAGGGAAGGATTTTTTTTTATGCACATAAATGAGACTGAATGTGTGATTGGCTGTAGGGAGAGCAGAGGACCCTCTGAGTTTACTGAAGGAAACCTGCTGCTGACCAGGTTAGCTATGGGAGGATGTTACTATGGCAACAGAAACAGAGGATGAGGCAATAGAAAACTCAGTTTCCCTGATTTCAGGTTTAGAAACCTGCTTGATGAAACAGAGCCGTGCATCGATCATATGAACCTCTTTCCTGCCCTTCACTCGTCCTCCTGGTGAGCTCTGTGGTGAGTGTTTATTTCCTTACTGGTGCTGTAAGATGCAAGGAAGCCTCCGGTGTTGATGCTGCTGTCTGTGCGTAGTTTGATGTAGAGTTGATTGGAGGAGGAGTTGATGAGGCCTGGAAGCGCAGAGCCACACAGCTTAGCCAGCTCTGCAGAACTGCTGCTGTTCCCATCGTACACCTGAAAACATCACAGCGCAGCTCAGAAAGTGATCAAATTGCAGCAACCTGTAATGCACACGCAGCCGAGACTAAAAATAAATCAGGACTTTTTTCATTTAGTGGAGGAATAATAATGAACACAGTCAGATAAACACGAACAAAACGGCTGCAGCAGCCAGGTTAACGTTATCCCATCTGCAGCAGCCAGGTTAACGTTATCCCATCTGCAGCAGCCAGGCTAACGTTAGCCCATCTGCAGCAGCCAGGTTAACGTTATCCCATCTGCAGCAGCCAGGTTAACGTTATCCCATCTGCAGCAGCCAGGTTAACGTTATCCCATCTGCAGCAGCCAGGTTAACGTTATCCCATCTGCAGCAGCCAGGTTAACGTTATCCCATCTGCAGCAGCCAGGCTAACGTTATCCCATCTGCAGCAGCCAGGTTAACGTTATCCCATCTGCAGCAGCCAGGTTAACGTTATCCCATCTGCAGCAGCCAGGTTAACGTTATCCCATCTGCAGCAGCCAGGTTAACGTTATCCCATCTGCAGCAGCCAGGTTAACGTTATCCCATCTGCAGCAGCCAGGTTAACGTTGGCCCATCTGCAGCAGCCCGGCTAACGTTAGCCCATCTGCAGCAGCCAGGTTAACGTTATCCCATCTGCAGCAGCCAGGTTAACGTTATCCCATCTGCAGCAGCCAGGTTAACGTTATCCCATCTGCAGCAGCCAGGTTAACGTTATGCCATCTGCAGCAGCCAGGTTAACGTTATCCCATCTGCAGCAGCCCGGCTAACGTTAGCCCATCTGCAGCAGCCAGGTTAACGTTATCCCATCTGCAGCAGCCAGGTTAACGTTATCCCATCTGCAGCAGCCAGGTTAACGTTATCCCATCTGCAGCAGCCAGGTTAACGTTGGCCCATCTGCAGCAGCCAGGTTAACGTTATCCCATCTGCAGCAGCCAGGTTAACGTTATCCCATCTGCAGCAGCCAGGTTAACGTTATCCCATCTGCAGCAGCCAGGTTAACGTTATGCCATCTGCAGCAGCCAGGTTAACGTTAGCCCATCTGCAGCAGCCCGGCTAACGTTAGCCCATCTGCAGCAGCCAGGTTAACGTTAGCCCATCTGCAGCAGCCAGGTTAACGTTATCCCATCTGCAGCAGCCAGGTTAACGTTATCCCATCTGCAGCAGCCAGGTTAACGTTATGCCATCTGCAGCAGCCAGGTTAACGTTATCCCATCTGCAGCAGCCAGGTTAACGTTATCCCATCTGCAGCAGCCAGGTTAACGTTATCCCATCTGCAGCAGCCAGTCTAACGTTATCCCATCTGCAGCAGCCAGGTTAACGTTATCCCATCTGCAGCAGCCAGGTTAACGTTATGCCATCTGCAGCAGCCAGGTTAACGTTATCCCATCTGCAGCAGCCAGGTTAACGTTATCCCATCTGCAGCAGCCAGGTTAACGTTATCCCATCTGCAGCAGCCAGGTTAACGTTATCCCATCTGCAGCAGCCAGGTTAACGTTAGCCCATCTGCAGCAGCCAGGTTAACGTTATGCCATCTGCAGCAGCCAGGTTAACGTTATCCCATCTGCAGCAGCCAGGTTAACGTTATCCCATCTGCAGCAGCCAGGTTAACGTTATCCCATCTGCAGCAGCCAGGTTAACGTTATCCCATCTGCAGCAGCCAGGTTAACGTTATCCCATCTGCAGCAGCCAGGTTAACGTTAGCCCATCTGCAGCAGCCAGGTTAACGTTATGCCATCTTCAGCAGCCAGGTTAACGTTATCCCATCTGCAGCAGCCAGGTTAACGTTATCCCATCTGCAGCAGCCAGGTTAACGTTATCCCATCTGCAGCAGCCAGGTTAACGTTAGCCCATCTGCAGCAGCCAGGTTAACGTTATCCCATCTGCAGCAGCCAGGTTAACGTTATCCCATCTGCAGCAGCCAGGTTAACGTTATCCCATCTGCAGCAGCCAGGTTAACGTTATCCCATCTACAGCAGCCAGGTTAACGTTATCCCATCTGCAGCAGCCAGGTTAACGTTAGCCCATCTGCAGCAGCCAGGTTAACATTATCCCATCTGCAGCAGCCAGGTTAACGTTATCCCATCTGCAGCAGCCAGGTTAACGTTATCCCATCTGCAGCAGCCAGGCTAACGTTAGCCCATCTGCAGCAGCCAGGTTAACGTTATCCCATCTGCAGCAGCCAGGTTAACGTTATCCCATCTGCAGCAGCCAGGTTAACGTTATCCCATCTGCAGCAGCCAGGTTAACGTTATCCCATCTGCAGCAGCCAGGTTAACGTTATCCCATCTGCAGCAGCCAGGTTAACGTTATCCCATCTGCAGCAGCCAGGTTAACGTTATCCCATCTGCAGCAGCCAGGTTAACGTTATCCCATCTGCAGCAGCCAGGTTAACGGTATCCCATCTGCAGCAGCCAGGCTAACGTTATCCCATCTGCAGCAGCCAGGTTAACGTTATCCCATCTGCAGCAGCCAGGTTAACGTTATCCCATCTGCAGCAGCCAGGCTAACGTTATCCCATCTGCAGCAGCCAGGCTAACGTTAGCCCATCTGCAGCAGCCAGGCTAACGTTATCCCATCTGCAGCAGCCAGGCTAACGTTATCCCATCTGCAGCAGCCAGGCTAACGTTATCCCATCTGCAGGAGCCAGGTTAACGTTATCCCATCTGCAGCAGCCAGGTTAACGTTATCCCATCTGCAGCAGCCAGGCTAACGTTATCCCATCTGCAGCAGCCAGGCTAACGTTAGCCCATCTGCAGCAGCCAGGTTAACGTTATCCCATCTGCAGCAGCCAGGTTAACGTTAGCCCATCTGCAGCAGCCAGGCTAACGTTAGCCCATCTGCAGCAGCCAGGTTAACGTTAGCCCATCTGCAGCAGCCAGGCTAACGTTAGCCCATCTGCAGCAGCCAGGTTAACGTTATCCCATCTGCAGCAGCCAGGCTAACGTTAGCCCATCTGCAGCAGCCAGGCTAACGTTATCCCATCTGCAGCAGCCAGGCTACCGTTAGCCCATCTGCAGCAGCCAGGTTAACGTTATCCCATCTGCAGCAGCCAGGTTAACGTTAGCCCATCTGCAGCAGCCAGGCTAACGTTATCCCATCTGCAGCAGCCAGGCTACCGTTAGCCCATCTGCAGCAGCCAGGTTAACGTTATCCCATCTGCAGCAGCCAGGTTAACGTTAGCCCATCTGCAGCAGCCAGGCTAACGTTAGCCCATCTGCAGCAGCCAGGTTAACGTTAGCCCATCTGCAGCAGCCAGGCTAACGTTATCCCATCTGCAGCAGCCAGGTTAACGTTAGCCCATCTGCAGCAGCCAGGCTAACGTTATCCCATCTGCAGCAGCCAGGCTAACGTTAGCCCATCTGCAGCAGCCAGGTTAACGTTAGCCCATCTGCAGCAGCCAGGCTAACGTTAGCCCATCTGCAGCAGCCAGGCTAACGTTAGCCCATCTGCAGCAGCCAGGTTAACGTTATCCCATCTGCAGCAGCCAGGTTAACGTTAGCCCATCTGCAGCAGCCAGGCTAACGTTAGCCCATCTGCAGCAGCCAGGTTAACGTTATCCCATCTGCAGCAGCCAGGTTAACGTTATCCCATCTGCAGCAGCCAGGCTAACGTTAGCCCATCTGCAGCAGCCAGGTTAACGTTATCCCATCTGCAGCAGCCAGGTTAACGTTATCCCATCTGCAGCAGCCAGGCTAACGTTATCCCATCTGCAGCAGCCAGGCTAACGTTAGCCCATCTGCAGCAGCCAGGTTAACGTTAGCCCATCTGCAGCAGCCAGGCTAACGTTAGCCCATCTGCAGCAGCCAGGCTAACGTTAGCCCATCTGCAGCAGCCAGGTTAACGTTATCCCATCTGCAGCAGCCAGGTTAACGTTATCCCATCTGCAGCAGCCAGGCTAACGTTATCCCATCTGCAGCAGCCAGGTTAACGTTATCCCATCTGCAGCAGCCAGGTTAACGTTATCCCATCTGCAGCAGCCAGGTTAACGTTATCCCATCTGCAGCAGCCAGGTTAACGTTATCCCATCTGCAGCAGCCAGGTTAACGTTATCCCATCTGCAGCAGCCAGGTTAACGTTATCCCATCTGCAGCAGCCAGGCTAACGTTAGCCCATCTGCAGCAGCCAGGTTAACATTATCCCATCTGCAGCAGTCAGGTTAACGTTATCCCATCTGCAGCAGCCAGGTTAACGTTATCCCATCTGCAGCAGCCAGGTTAACGTTATCCCATCTGCAGCAGCCAGGCTAACGTTAGCCCATCTGCAGCAGCCAGGTTAACGTTATCCCATCTGCAGCAGCCAGGTTAACGTTATCCCATCTGCAGCAGCCAGGCTAATGTTATCCCATCTGCAGCAGCCAGGTTAACGTTATCCCATCTGCAGCAGCCAGGCTAACGTTAGCCCATCTGCAGCAGCCAGGTTAACGTTATCCCATCTGCAGCAGCCAGGCTAACGTTAGCCCATCTGCAGCAGCCAGGTTAACGTTATCCCATCTGCAGCAGCCAGGTTAACGTTATCCCATCTGCAGCAGCCAGGTTAACGTTATCCCATCTGCAGCAGCCAGGTTAACGTTATCCCATCTGCAGCAGCCAGGTTAACGTTATCCCATCTGCAGCAGCCAGGCTAACGTTATCCCATCTGCAGCAGCCAGGTTAACGGTATCCCATCTGCAGCAGCCAGGTTAACGTTATCCCATCTGCAGCAGCCAGGTTAACGTTATCCCATCTGCAGCAGCCAGGCTAACGTTAGCCCATCTGCAGCAGCCAGGTTAACATTTTCCCATCTGCAGCAGTCAGGTTAACGTTATCCCATCTGCAGCAGCCAGGTTAACGTTATCCCATCTGCAGCAGCCAGGTTAACGTTATCCCATCTGCAGCAGCCAGGCTAACGTTAGCCCATCTGCAGCAGCCAGGTTAACGTTATCCCATCTGCAGCAGCCAGGTTAACGTTATCCCATCTGCAGCAGCCAGGCTAACGTTATCCCATCTGCAGCAGCCAGGTTAACGTTATCCCATCTGCAGCAGCCAGGCTAACGTTAGCCCATCTGCAGCAGCCAGGTTAACGTTATCCCATCTGCAGCAGCCAGGCTAACGTTAGCCCATCTGCAGCAGCCAGGTTAACGTTATCCCATCTGCAGCAGCCAGGTTAACGTTATCCCATCTGCAGCAGCCAGGTTAACGTTATCCCATCTGCAGCAGCCAGGTTAACGTTATCCCATCTGCAGCAGCCAGGTTAACGTTATCCCATCTGCAGCAGCCAGGTTAACGTTATCCCATCTGCAGCAGTCAGGTTAACGTTATCCCATCTGCAGCAGCCAGTCTAACGTTATCCCATCTGCAGCAGCCAGGTTAACGTTATCCCATCTGCAGCAGCCAGGTTAACGTTATCCCATCTGCAGCAGCCAGGTTAACATTATCCCTTCTGCAGCAGCCAGGTTAACGTTATCCCATCTGCAGCAGCCAGGTTAACGTTATCCCATCTGCAGCAGCCAGGCTAACGTTATCCCATCTGCAGCAGCCAGGTTAACGTTATCCCATCTGCAGCAGCCAGGTTAACGTTATCCCATCTGCAGCAGCCAGGCTAACGTTAGCCCATCTGCAGCCGCCAGGTTAACGTTATCCCATCTGCAGCAGCCAGGCTAACGTTAGCCCATCTGCAGCAGCCAGGCTAACGTTAGCCCATCTGCAGCAGCCAGGTTAACGTTATCCCATCTGCAGCAGCCAGGGCTAACGTTAGCCCATCTGCAGCAGCCAGGCTAACGTTAGCCCATCTGCAGCAGCCAGGTTAACGTTATCCCATCTGCAGCAGCCAGGCTAACGTTAGCCCATCTGCAGCAGCCAGGCTAACGTTAGCCCATCTGCAGCAGCCAGGTTAACGTTATCCCATCTGCAGCAGCCAGGCTAACGTTAGCCCATCTGCAGCAGCCAGGCTAACGTTAGCCCATCTGCAGCAGCCAGGTTAACGTTATCCCATCTGCAGCAGCCAGGTTAACGTTATCCCATCTGCAGCAGCCCGGCTAACGTTAGCCCATCTGCAGCAGCCAGGTTAACGTTATCCCATCTGCAGCAGCCAGGCTAACGTTAGCCCATCTGCAGCAGCCAGGTTAACGTTATCCCATCTGCAGCAGCCAGGCTAACGTTAGCCCATCTGCAGCAGCCAGGTTAACGTTATCCCATCTGCAGCAGCCAGGTTAACGTTATTCAATCTGCAGCAGCCAGGCTAACATTAGCCCATCTGCAGCAGCCAGGCTAACGTTAGCCCATCTGCAGCAGCCAGGCTAACATCAGCAACTCTGCAGCAGCCAGGTTAACGTTAGCCCATCTGCAGCAGCCAGGGCTAACGTTAGCCCATCTGCAGCAGCCAGGTTAACGTTAGCCCATCTGCAGCAGCCAGGCTAACATCAGCAACTCTGCAGCAGCCAGGGCTAACGTTAGCCTTTCCGCAGCAGCCGTTTAATATGTGTTTATCTGACTGTGTTCATTATTATTCCTCCACTAAATGAAAAAAGTCCTAATTTATTATCATTTAGAGATGTTTAATAAGAGGGAGGTGAAGTGCAGCTCTAGATGAGCTTTGAATGTGGTGATGTCATCAGTACGATTCTGTTCCTATTGACCCAGATTTATTCTGCGTGCTCCCGTTCTCCCCGAGTCCAGACTGGGTTCTTCTCTAGAACATACTTGGTGAGAACACGAGTCCGTACTCAGGCTCTAGTGAATTGAGAAACGGCCAGTGCATTGGCTGTGATCGTTCTCCTGGACTCTCAAAGAGTGATAAACACTGAGATTTTGTGATGCATTGGACAAATGTTGCATTGGCTGTGTTCAGGAATTTTGAGAATCCTCTCACTATGTGTACTTGTGCGTTCTGGTGTGCTCGTCAAACGTCATCTTCCCCAGCAGTTTTCCAATTGACAAGAACACAAGACAGAGAACGGAAAAAGTCTGCAAATGTTGTTCTGGCCCCTCCCTCTTTACCCAGCATGCATCAGAGCAGACGTGTCTGTTCTCCAGACTGACAACTGTCCCAGCATGCACCAAATAAATCTCTTAAAATCCTTTCTGTTTTATCCCTCTGTTCCCGATCTGTAGAGGAAATGGGATGCTACGCTACTTTCTGGAGCTAACTTTATCAGCTTTGCATTTTAAGATAAATCGATAATCTAAAGATATAAACAACCAGAATGGAGATAAACATGGTTTAATCAGATTTACTGCTCTGATAATGATCCATGATGATGTCAGAGAAGCTCTACTGAGCACTTGTCAGTTTCACACGGTTTTATTTCTGATAGCAATGTTGGAATATATTGCCTCAAACAGACCAATCAGCCGATACCCCGACAGGAAGTGCCCTCACATCACTCATGGCACAGACCAATCAGCCGATACCCCGACAGGAAGTGCCCCCACGTCACTCAAGGCACAGACCAATCAGCTGATACTCCGACAGGAAGTGCCCTCACGTCACTCATGGCACAGACCAATCAGCTGATACTCCGACAGGAAGTGCCCTCACGTCACTCATGGCACAGACCAATCAGCCGATACCCCGACAGGAAGTGCCCTCACGTCACTCATGGCACAGACCAATCAGCCGATACCCCGACAGGAAGTGCCCTCACGTCACTCATGGCACAGACCAATCAGCCGATACTCCGACAGGAAGTGCCCTCACGTCACTCATGGCACAGACCAATCAGCCGATACCCCGACAGGAAGTGCCCTCACGTCACTCATGGCACAGACCAATCAGCCGATACCCCGACAGGAAGTGCCCTCACGTCACTCATGGCACAGACCAATCAGCCGAAACCCCGACAGGAAGTGCCCCCACGTCACTCATGGCACAGACCAATCAGCTGATACTCCGACAGGAAGTGCCCTCACGTCACTCATGGCACAGACCAATCAGCTGATACTCCGACAGGAAGTGCCCTCACGTCACTCATGGCACAGACCAATCAGCCGATACTCCGACAGGAAGTGCCCTCACGTCACTCATGGCACAGACCAATCAGCCGATACCCCGACAGGAAGTGCCCTCACGTCACTCATGGCACAGACCAATCAGCCGATACCCCGACAGGAAGTGCCCTCACGTCACTCATGGCACAGACCAATCAGCCGATACCCCGACAGGAAGTGCCCTCACGTCACTCATGGCACAGACCAATCAGCCGATACTCCGACAGGAAGTGCCCTCACGTCACTCATGGCACAGACCAATCAGCCGATACCCCGACAGGAAGTGCCCTCACGTCACTCATGGCACAGACCAATCAGCCGATACCCCGACAGGAAGTGCCCTCACGTCACTCATGGCACAGACCAATCAGCCGATACTCCGACAGGAAGTGCCCTCACGTCACTCATGGCACAGACCAATCAGCCGATACCCCGACAGGAAGTGCCCCCACGTCACTCATGGCACAGACCAATCAGCTGATACTCCGACAGGAAGTGACCCCACGTCACTCATGCCACAGACCAATCAGCTGATACTCCGACAGGAAGTGACCCCACGTCACTCATGCCACAGACCAATCAGCTGATACCCCGACAGGAAGTGCCCTCACGTCACTCATGGCACAGAACAATCAGCCGATACTCCGACAGGAAGTGCCCTCACGTCACTCATGGCACAGACCAATCAGCCGATACTCCGACAGGAAGTGCCCTCACGTCACTCATGGCACAGACCAATCAGCCGATACTCCGACAGGAAGTGCCCTGACGTCACTCATGGCACAGACCAATCAGCCGATACCCCGACAGGAAGTGCCCTCACGTCACTCATGGCACAGACCAATCAGCCGATACTCCGACAGGAAGTGCCCTCACGTCACTCATGGCACAGACCAATCAGCCGATACCCCGACAGGAAGTGCCCTCACGTCACTCATGGCACAGACCAATCAGCCGATACCCCGACAGGAAGTGCCCTCACGTCACTCATGGCACAGACCAATCAGCCGATACCCCGACAGGAAGTGCCCCCACGTCACTCATGGCACAGACCAATCAGCTGATACTCCGACAGGAAGTGCCCTCACGTCACTCATGGCACAGACCAATCAGCTGATACTCTGACAGGAAGTGCCCTCACGTCACTCATGGCACAGACCAATCAGCCGATACTCCGACAGGAAGTGCCCTCACGTCACTCATGGCACAGACCAATCAGCCGATACCCCGACAGGGAGTGCCCTCACGTCACTCATGGCACAGACCAATCAGCCGATACCCCGACAGGAAGTGCCCTCACGTCACTCATGGCACAGACCAATCAGCCGATACCCCGACAGGAAGTGCCCTCACGTCACTCATGGCACAGACCAATCAGCCGATACTCCGACAGGAAGTGCCCTCACGTCACTCATGGCACAGACCAATCAGCCGATACCCCGACAGGAAGTGCCCTCACGTCACTCATGGCACAGACCAATCAGCCGATACCCCGACAGGAAGTGCCCTCACGTCACTCATGGCACAGACCAATCAGCCGATACTCCGACAGGAAGTGCCCTCACGTCACTCATGGCACAGACCAATCAGCCGATACCCCGACAGGAAGTGCCCCCACGTCACTCATGGCACAGACCAATCAGCTGATACTCCGACAGGAAGTGACCCCACGTCACTCATGCCACAGACCAATCAGCTGATACTCCGACAGGAAGTGACCCCACGTCACTCATGCCACAGACCAATCAGCTGATACCCCGACAGGAAGTGCCCTCACGTCACTCATGGCACAGAACAATCAGCCGATACTCCGACAGGAAGTGCCCTCACGTCACTCATGGCACAGACCAATCAGCCGATACTCCGACAGGAAGTGCCCTCACGTCACTCATGGCACAGACCAATCAGCCGATACCCCGACAGGAAGTGCCCTCACGTCACTCATGGCACAGACCAATCAGCTGATACTCCGACAGGAAGTGCCCTCACGTCACTCATGGCACAGACCAATCAGCTGATACTCCGACAGGAAGTGCCCTCACGTCACTCATGGCACAGACCAATCAGCCGATACTCCGACAGGAAGTGCCCTCACGTCACTCATGGCACAGACCAATCAGCCGATACCCCGACAGGAAGTGCCCTCACGTCACTCATGGCACAGACCAATCAGCTGATACTCCGACAGGAAGTGCCCTCACGTCACTCATGGCACAGACCAATCAGCTGATACCCCGACAGGAAGTGCCCTCACGTCACTCATGGCACAGACCAATCAGCCGATACCCCGACAGGAAGTGCCCTCACGTCACTCATGGCACAGACCAATCAGCCGATACTCCGACAGGAAGTGCCCTCACGTCACTCATGGCACAGACCAATCAGCCGATACCCCGACAGGAAGTGCCCCCACGTCACTCATGGCACAGACCAATCAGCTGATACTCCGACAGGAAGTGACCCCACGTCACTCATGCCACAGACCAATCAGCTGATACTCCGACAGGAAGTGACCCCACGTCACTCATGCCACAGACCAATCAGCTGATACCCCGACAGGAAGTGCCCTCACGTCACTCATGGCACAGAACAATCAGCCGATACTCCGACAGGAAGTGCCCTCACGTCACTCATGGCACAGACCAATCAGCCGATACTCCGACAGGAAGTGCCCTCACGTCACTCATGGCACAGACCAATCAGCCGATACTCCGACAGGAAGTGCCCTCACGTCACTCATGGCACAGACCAATCAGCCGATACCCCGACAGGAAGTGCCCTCACGTCACTAAGTGCCCTCACGTCACTCATGGCACAGACCAATCAGCCGATGCTCCGACAGGAAGTGCCCTCACGTCACTCATGGCACAGACCAATCAGCTGATACTCCGACAGGAAGTGCCCTCACGTCACTCATGGCACCGACCAATCAGCTGATACTCCGACAGGAAGTGCCCTCATGTCACTCATGGCACAGACCAATCAGCCGATACTCCGACAGGAAGTGCCCTCACGTCACTCATGGCTTAAAACGCAGCGTGCGCACATCTTCTCTCTCTTTTTCCTAGGTTGTAAAAGCCCGTCAGGGGAGGCTCGTTTCACGTGAAATACCAGAAGAAAGCTAAATGGAAGTAGCTTTCGTTTTCCTGCGTCAAAAGTCACGGATCGCAGTGTTCCATTGTGCATAGCGGCTGCGCCAACTGGGGAGACGGAAGCCTTTGAAACTGACAGCGGAGTGAGTTTCGTTTTCCCCTTTCTTTGGACGGATCGGCCGGGAGGACGCTCCTCGCCGATTACTTCTGCAAAATCCATCGTCTTCGACTTGTGAGCATATCAAGCCCTCTGCTGTAGCACCGAACTGACTGAACTTTCCCGAGGCCGGACCCGGTGCCGAGAAAACCTCTGCGCGGCCGAAACCAGGCCACGGTTCCCTAGGAAACATCAATCCTTCACGGACAGAAGGCATCTCACAGTAAATCAATTATCTTTCCTTTATGATGCATTAATGAGGTGCTGCGCTCGGTGACAGAGACAGGTAGATTCAGGGATTTGAATTAATGCTGATTTTTAATCTGTGCTGATTAAGAGTTTGTTCATTTGGTTGAAGTGTGTGTGCTGTGAGGCTGCAAGTGAACTTTCTTTGCCTTTTTCTTCCCTTTTCTATCTTCTTTTGTTTCTACCTTAAGAGCATTACCAAATTACCACATTCTACCGCGTGGGGCCACGCAGTTGGAGCCATCTTGATTACAGACTGTCCCTCCCCCATTTTTCTTTGTTCCTCTCACCACGTGGAGAAAAGGGGGGGGGTCCCTCATTTAGTTACACCCATTCACACACAGTAACATTGTCCGTTAATGTGTTTTGCTAAACGACTTCTGCTGCTACTGTTAATACATTTTTAATCATTTTACCAATATTAAGCTGGATGTGTTAATTTTACATGAGTAAAATGAGTGTTATCATCATACCTGCTGCTAGCGGACATTAGTGAATGTTTTAATATCTGGCATATTTTGGACAATCTCAGAAGCCAGTAAATGGACTCTCATGGTTTTATTTCTTTGTTTTCTATTTAGTTTTATTCCTTATTTTCAATTTCGTTAAACTAGTCATTTAATCTACCTCGTGTTTATTTTTCTAGTAGCGTGTAGTGTTTGCATAGATGTTAGATTTTCTGTAATCCTGAATTTTTAGAATAAAGACATCATTGGTTAATCTCTAGTGGTTTTGATCGTTCATATCACGGAGGGTTTATCACTCAGGTTGGATCCACCCCTTTGGGTAATAGTGCGAATAAACAGAGATAAGAGGTTCTTTATTGATAATTAATAGGTCTGCTGATAACTAGTGACTCTGCTGGGCCACTAGACTGATGGATACCTGGATTTTAACAGTCGGACCGACTGTTAAATGAATCCGCAACCCGGTAAGTAGATGATTCAAAGCTACGATTGTCTAACTAAGAACGCTAAATTGATTTTACGTTTGATTTTGAATAGGTTAAATAATTAACTATAACTCCAGTTCTAGTTAACCATCTATTCATTATCTGTAGGACATTATTTTGCACAACAGCAAGGAGTAGCTAGCCTAGGCTAGCGCTAGCTTAGCATTGCTATGGCTTCTCTCTCTCCCTCCCTTGACTCTTTTCCAACTCTTCCTTCTTCCTCTCCTCTCTCCTGCTCTCTGTGTCAGATGTTCAGTTATTCCTCTGCCTCCTTTAGTGATAATGGGATGTGTAATAAGTGTAGTATTTTAGTAGCTTTGGAGGCGAGGGTGTCAGAGTTGGAATCCAGGCTTCAGGCTGTTGAACATCCAGGAGTTAAAGTAGGCCCCCCACGTAGCTGTCCTCCAAAAGTGCCTGAGCAGCCAGGCGATTGGGTAACTGTACGCAGAAAGCGTAGTCGTGGATCTCTGCCCACTGGTCACCACCAACCCGTTCACCTTTCTAACCGGTTTTCCCCACTCAGTGACACACCCACTGAGAACCCCCCTCTGGTGATTGGCAGCTCCATAGTCAGAAACGTGGCATCAGAGACACCAGGGACCATAGTCAAATGTTTGCCGGGGGCCAGAACGGGCGACATCAAATCCTACCTGAAACTACTGGCTAAGGATAAGGTTAAATACAGTAAGATTGTTATTCACGCTGGTGGTAATGACACCCGGTTACGCCGATCGGAGGTCACTAAAATTAGTGTTGCTTCGGTGTGTAAGTTTGCCAAAAAAATGTCGGACTCCGTAATTTTCTCTGGTCCCCTCCCTGATCTGACCAGTGATGACATGTTTAGCCGCATGTCGTCATTCAACCGCTGGTTGTCTAGGTGGTGTCCTGAAAACAACGTGGGCTACATTACTCGTTACTCACAGCTAGATAGTCAAAAGCGCAGGTAGAGCTGGATTCCAGGTGGAAGGCTGAGAAAGACAGCTGGAGCAGGCTTCCCTGACTGGTCCTGATGTTCCAGTAGCATTCAGCGTTGGGATGATAGGGAAGAGGATAGTTGGGAGACGACAGCCCTCCAGAAGCAGTTGTCAACGTTCCTCCACAGCCTGGTATCAGGAAAGAGGTATAGAAGGCATGCAGGTGCTGGAGAGTTAGGACGCATCATCATCAGGTGTTTCATTATCATGCAAACCAACCAGGATCATGTTTTTATTTATATATGAGGTGTTAGTGAAGCGCCTGTTCTAACATTATCCCAGGCAGGATTCCCTTGATACTCAGCATATGATGGCAGAAGGTTCCAGCTTGGGAACCCTTGGATGGATCAAGCAAAAGACTCTGACACCACCAGACAAGTGAGCTTCTAGCTTTTAGCTTTCATATCAAATCCTCGCGTAGATCCTTATTATAAGGCGCTTGGGATAAAAGCAGAAAACGGAGGACAGAGTTTCACATTCTAGATCCCTTTGGGATTTTTCTCTGCTCCCTGGTCTCCCTGGATGCAGCCTGGATACTGCAAATATTTATAGATGGAGACCATGATGGAGCCATGACCATAGACAGA